>NC_141537.1:157626641-157811641 GCF_021556685.1 Rattus norvegicus | reverse complement strand
TTCTTTGAGTGTTAGGTGCAGGAGTTCGCTATGGATGCTCCATCTGGGGCTGGACTTAATGGGGAGTGGAGAGGAAGAGTGATATGAAGGGAGAGGAGAAGGTGTAAAATAACACTAGGAATGCTTGCAAAAGCCATAGAGACCTATTATTTTATAATTTAATAGATATATGTATATATACATATAAACAAATAAAGGATATTATGGATTATTAAAAAATTAAAATTTAAAATATACTATATTTGTATTTGTATTTTAAATTATAATATAACACACACACACACACACACACACATGAAGTTATCCCACATGATAACTTCAGGAGCCACAAATCGAAACCTCAGTGCCAGGCAAGGGAAACCTGGCTTCCGTTGGTTAGGGAGAGTGCGAAGGAGCCCTGAACAGTGCAGGCTGCTGCCATTGCTCTTGGTGGCCTGCCAGAACATGAAAGTAAGACCTTATTGCTGAGCACGCCACACACTTCAGACACAGAGACTTGAAGACATTAAGCTGGCACTGACCTGGAAGCCTCATCCCCGAGGGTGAGCTCTCTCACTGTCAGAAGGTGCTGTGCAAGGCCCAAGGGGGAGAGTCAGCCACAGTAACCATAGAGCCATCTGTAGAGCCCAAGAACCACAACAACGACCAGACCAGCGAGGTAGCCCCAATGGCGCATTAGTGGCATTTCTATCTTGGACATAACCAATAGCTGTCTAATTGAACATGAAACCCCTCAGAGGGAACTCATACTGAAGAGGTCAAAGACCCAGAGGAGAACTACGACTACCACGTTAGTGAAGTAGTTAAGTTTCAACTGCCATTTAAATGCTTACACCCAGAGATAAGTGTAGCATTGACCCCTGGATGAACAAGCTTCCTTTTGCAGAATACAGAGGCAGATAGGTCTAAGTAGTAATCAAAAATTTTTCCTATTTTTTAAAGTTATGTTTATATGTCTGGGTTTGTGCATGTGAGTGAGTACAGTACTAGTCGAAGCTACAAGAGGGTGTAGGATCCCCTAGAGCTGAAGTTACAAGCAGCTGTGAGCGATCCGGTGTTGGAACCAGACTCGGGTCCCCTGCAAGAACAGTGTGTGCTGTGCACTATCCTCCCGTGCCCGGATAAGTGCTGACTTAGTGGATATATTTAGGAGACAAGGAAAAAAAAACCAACCTTACTGACAACGGACCTGTAATCCCAGCACTGAGAAGGCCACGGCAGGAAATGCTCAGATTTGAGACTGACTGGGGATTACACAGCAAGGCCCTGTCATCAAAGTCTGATCCCACCAGGCGTGGTGGTACATGCCTTTAGGGTCAACAATTAGGAAGCAGAGGCATGAGAACCTGTGAGTTCTGTATTAGCTTGGTCTACATAGGCAGTTCTAGACCACCCCAGGCTAGACCACCCCAGGTGAGACCCTGTCTTAAAAAAGTATTTTTTTTTCTTATCAGCAATGAAGTATAAGAAAGTAAGGAAGGGTCAGACACTCTAATTTCCATATTTGTGAGCATATAAATGTGCAGACTTCAGCATCTAATCCCTTTTGATTTTTGAGTCAGGAAGTCTTTAATGTGTCCCAAACCCCAACTTTCTGACAATGTGATACTTCTAAAGTAGATAATCAGGTTAGAATGGAATTTTGGTAATTATTGGTCTGTAAAGTCCATGTTTCATTCTCTCTCTCTCTGTCCCTCTGTCTCTGTCTTTCTCTGTCACTGTCTCTGTCTCTGTCTGCCTCTCTCTGTGTCTATCTGTCTGTCTGCCTGTCTGACTCTCTCTCTCTCTCTCTCTCTCTCTCTCTCTCTCTCTCTCTGTGTGTGTGTGTGTGTGTGCGCAAGCGCGCGTGTGTGTGTATTTAAGAAACCTTTGCAATTACTAGAATATGCTCAAACCGTATTGCAAATTCTTTTTCTGTGGTTCCAGACTTCATGACAACCCTTGCCACTCTTTTATGATAATGTCAAGCATTGCCCAACCAAACCATTCCAATTACTTTTATTAAAATTCAGCGTCCTTGGGGCTGGGAGATGGCTCAGTGGTTAAGGGCGTTGGCTGCTCTTCCAGGGGGCCTGGATTCAATTCCCAGCACCTGTAAGACAGCTCACAGCCGCCTGTAACCCCAGGATGCACAACATCACAGCGTCACAAACATGCATGCAGGTAAAACACCAACATACATTAAAACAAACCGGCATCCTTGGCAGGGTTCGAGGACAGTTGATGGCATTAGCAGCTCTGAATTCTCCCTGCACAAACTCCACCCTGCTTTCTCCTCCCCGTGAGCAGTCTGCCCCCATGAACTTTACCCTCGGCCTTTAGCTCCTCTACCAGCAGGTACTGAGAGTACCAAGGGGTCTTTAACCTTGTTTCCAGAGCAGGAAAGAGCAGCATTAAACACCCCGACTTAATTAAAATGATGATGATGGTGATGGTGGTGGTGATGATGATGGTGGTGGTGGTGGTGATGATGAGGCCACTTTACTCATCACAAAAAGCCACAGAAGCCAAACTCCTGCTTGAGAGACTTGCTCCATAATTCCTACTTTTGTCCCACATGGATAACCCTGAAGTTTTGATTAAAGAGGCATAGAAGAGCACAGATAGACGAAACACAGAATTACATCTATATGATGTATGCAGAACTGGTAAGGCCACAGAGGCAGAAGACGATTTGGTGTTTACCCAGGAGAGCAGGAGAGGTGAGGCAAGGGAGTGACTGCTTAATTATTTATGAGACTTCCTTTTGGGATAAAGAAACTGTTGTCTTAATAGATCAAGGCAGCAGCTAGACATTAATGTGTAGTTACTTATAGTAGTTATTTTTGAGCCACTGTAACCATAGAAACCTCAGAAGGAAAGATGGTTTGGCTCATGGTTTCAGAGAGATTCCCTCTGTGTGGCAGGGAAGGCATGGCGGAGTATTTCAGTTCATGGTGGCCAGAGTTCACATCACAACTCAGTCAGGATCAGAGAACAGACAGGAAGTGGGCAGGCATAACACCTTCCAGGACACATATTTAGGGGATCCATCTCGTCTGGCCAAACCCCACCTCCCAACACTTCCAGCACCTCCCCAAATAACAGCATCAGCGGGAGACAGGGGCTTGGTAGGACACTTCAGGTTCAAGCCACTGAGCTGCGCGTTTCAAAATGTTTCATTTTGCTAAGCTTGTGTCACGCTCCTGTAATCCTAACACTCAGTCTAAAGCGGGTAGACTGTAAACTGAGGCCAGCCTGGGCTATACTGCCAATCTGTCAAAACTCCTTCCCCATAAAGAGATTCATTATACATTATTTGAATTTCACCTCCATTTAAAAAAAAAATCCTGGGGGGCTGGAGAGGTGGCTCAGCGAGTTAAGAGCCCTGGCTGTTCTTCCAAATAACCTGAGTTTGATTCCCAGCACCCAGGTCCGGTGGCTTCCCACCGCCTGCAACTCCAGCCCCAGGGGTTCTGCCGTCCCTCAGTGGGCACTTGGGCACTTGCACTCACAAGCACACACTCACGTAGAGACAACCGGACAGACACATGATGAAAACAATAAAATTAAACATTTTTAAAAATCTTGAATAACTCAACAAACTTTAAAGTCTATGAGGATGGGTGAGACAGTTACTCCTTGGCGTCTCTCAGTCCTCCTGCGCACAGGCAGAAGAGAAAGACCGTGAACAGGGGGCAGAGGCATCAGGTACCCCAGGACAGAGGAGGAAAAAAATGAAAGAAGGAGGGGAAACCCCAGGATGCCAGTAGGAAACTCAGTCCGTCAAAAACTAGAAGCAGGCACTGATGGGGCATCAAGGGCTACGGTAGGCAGGTCCCCAGAACACCCAATCACCCTGTCCTCAAACAGAGGGAAGCAATATATATTAAAATTAAAAGCATATTTTTAGAAACTTTATAAGAACTTGAAAAGAAAAAATTTTAAAATGCATGTCATTGTAAGTGACGAAACATAATATTCTAAGCTAAAAAAAGACAAAAAACCAAGTTGGTATGAGGAAATGATGGTGCTGGCCACCCACACTACTGGTTCTAGGTGAAAGCAGATGTTTGACATCAGTCCCACCACCTAATGCAACTGACTCAGATTTTTCAAAACATTAACAGGGAGGCTAAGTAAGGTAGTGCACAGCTTTGATCCCAGTACTCAGGAGGGAGAAGATCTCTGTGAGTTCTAGGCTATCCTGGTCTACATGGTCAGTCCCAGGCCAGGTGGAACTACACAGTGTTAGAAAGAAAGAGAGACAGAGAGACAGAGAGACAGAGAGACAGAGAGAGACAGAGACAGAGACAGAGAGAGAAGGAAGGAAGGAAGAAAGAAAAAAGGAAGAAAGAAAGAAAGAGGAAGGAAGAAAGAAGGAAAGAAAGAGGAAGGAAAGAAGGAAGGAAGAAAGAAAGGAAGGAAAGAAGGAAGGAGGAAAGAAGGAAGGAAGAAAGAAAGGAAGGAAAGAAGGAAGGAAGAAAGAAGGAAGGAAGAAAGAAGGAAGGAAGAAAGAAGGAAGGAAGAAAGAAAAGAAGTCAGAGGCTAAAGCAATGGGACATCAGTTAAAAATGCTTGTTGTCCGAGAGGTTTCAGTCCCAGCACCCACATGGTGGCTTACAACCATCTGTCACTCTAGTTTGGAGAGATCAGAGACTTTTTTCTGGCCTCACACACACTGCACACTTGTGATGCACAGACATATGCAGGTAAAACACCCATATACATAAAAGAAAATGGGTACATTAATATTTTTAATTGAATTTTAATTGGAAAGGATGGGAATTCAGTGGTGGAGCACTTGCCTGGCTTTCACAGGGCCCTGGCTTCTAGCCCCAGCACTGTGGCATGCATGTGATGTTCAAAGTGTGTTTACTGTGGACAGGGGTAGGGTTGCACACCTGTAATTGCAGTACTCTTCTACTACGCTTCCTGAAGGAACCAGTCAAAGTCACTATTCAGTGCTGGGTATTGAATTCGGGACGTCACACACCTAGTCAAGTACTAGACTGACTAGATTCTACCCCTAGCTTCTTCCTTTATGTAGGGTAGGCTGGTCTCAAGATTGGATCCTCCCACTTCAGGCTTTCGTGGGATGTGGATTACAGGCATGAGCTATATACGCACAGACAGGTCATAACTTTTAAATCTTAGCTTATGTCACATGGTCACAACACACAAGGGGACAATTGTTTGATTTTATCCAAGTAGAAATTACCTTCTGACAAACTAGTTCTTTATTATTATTATATTATTATTATTTTTATTGTTGTTGTTGTTGTTATTTATTTATTTTTGGTTTTTCAAGACCAGGTTTCTCTGTGTAACAGCCCTGCTGTCCTAGAACTCCCTATGTAGAGGAGGCTGGCCTTGAACTTACAGAGTTAACTGGGATTAAAGGCATACACCATCTCTGCCTGGCTGTTGCACTCTCTCTCTCTCTTTTTAATGTTTTAAATTTTTTGATTTATTAATTTTTATGTTTATGGGTACATGCATGTCTGTACACCACAGGTGTTCTCTCCAGGCAAACTAGCTGCTCGATAAATTCTTGCCATTTGTGATTTTATTTCCTTTAAAAAATATACTCTGGGTTGCACATGAATCATTCATGCTTTCATACGAACATAAAAAAAAAAAAAGAGTCCTTTTCCAGCACTTGGGAGGCAGAGGCAGGTGGATCTCTGAATGCGCGGCCAGCCTGGTCTACAGAGTGAGTTCCAGGACAGCCAGAGCTACACAGAGAAACCCTGTATGGAAAAATAAAAACAACAAGAAAACAAAACAAAGCAAGCAAGCAAACAAGAGTCCTTGTTTTCCAGAAAACGATTGGATGCTAATATCATATATTTCCTAACTTTCTATTTGCATCAATTCTATTTTATTTACCTTCCCCCTCCCCCAACATCTTCTATACTTCTAAGAACAAATGAGCAGCTGGGAAGATCCCTCTGAAGGCATGAGTTCAGATCCCCACATTCACGCGAAAGCCAGGTGTGGCTGCACACATTTGCAGCCCTAGGGCCCGCAGACCAGAAACAGGTGGATGGCAACGGCTCACCGTTCAGCTAGTCCGTTCAGTCAGTCTGGCTCATGCAGTGAGATCTGGCTCAGAGAGAGACCCTGCCTCAAAAACTAATGTGGAGAAAGACAGAGGATGGCACCTAAAGTTGATCTCTGACCTCCACATGTGCATGCACAGGCAAGTGTACCTGTGCACACCTGTGTACATATGCACACAAAAGAGCAGATGGACATGTGTGTATAATTTCATATTAATAGAGAAAACAATTTTCTGTGCCGTTCCCACTACCATTCATGGGAACTTCTATGTTTATCCATTAAGACAGGAAAAAAATATTAGGAGATGGGATATGATGATGCACTTGATACCTGATACCCATCAATCTTTTAAGTATAACTCAGGTTAAGTTCTCAATTTGGAGGTTGGTGATAAGATAGGATAATGTAGACCAGGCTTGCCTCAAACTCTTTGTGTAGCCAAGGATAACCTAAGATCCATGACCTTCCTTCTCTCACCTCCCAAACACTGGGATCTCAGGCCTGCACATGCCCAGTTTAACTCAGGTAATTTTGGATGAAAGGTGGTTTAGCATCATCAATGATAGGGAAACTGCAAGACCAAGGTCTGAGGAGAAAAGCAAGACCCTAACTCAAAGAGATTGGACAAATTGGAAAAAAAGCACACACCATTATCAGCCACTTGTAAAAAAAAAAAAAAAAAAACAACGTGAGGGCTTGAGGTGAAAAGACGCTCACTTTGATAACAGGAAGCAACGGGCTCTGTGTATCTATTTATACGAACAACATTTGCTCTTTCCTTCTTGGTCTCTGCCCAGAAGTCAGCCTCTGAGTGCTGCTTTGGCTATGCTTGACTGGTTTTTAAAAAGGAACGGGGGGGGGGGGGGCAGAAGGAGGAGAAAGAGACTCAAAACTACTGTGGCCACCTGTCACTCTCTTATAGAGAAACTTAGCATGACACTTTCCCTGATGTGTGCTTAGTGAAAATACAGGGTTTTATTTTTATCCAAAGGTGTTTCTCTTTCTCTCTCTCTCTCTTTCTCTCTCTCTCCCTCCCTCCCTCCGTGCCTCCCTCCCTCCCTCCCTCTTTCCCTCCCTCCCTCCTTCTTTCTTAATTTCTTCAGTTCTGGGAATTGCACCCAGGGCGTCCCATTTATATGACCCTAGGCATATTTTTACTTTTTAAAAATAAAACTTGAAGCCTGGCAGTGGTGGCACAGGGCTTTAATCCCAGCACTTGGGAGGCAGAGGCAGGTAGATCTCTATGAGTTTGAGACCACGCTAGTCCACAAAGCAAGTTCCAGAACAGCCAGGACTACACAGAGAGAAATCCTGTCTCAAACAAAAACAGAAAACAAAAATAAACCAAAGAAGCCAAAAAACAAAAAAACAAAAACAAAAAAACCCACCAAAACAAAAAACCAAAGAACAAAGAACAAAACAAACAAAAACCAAGCAAAAAACTCCCAACCAAACAACAAAACAAAAACACAAAACACACCACAACGAACAAACAAATACATAAATAAATAGAATCTGACTAAGTTGTCCAGACAAAGCGTAAGCTTAAGATCCTTCCAGATTCAGCCACCCAAGGAGGTCGGATTATAAGCTGCACCACCAGCTCTTGCTGGATGGCTGTCCATTATGCTAATGGCTCCTATGGCATCTGCCTGAAGCACACAGACAGGCCTCCTCCTCTTCCCTGTACTTTGGGTCTCTTTCCATTTCACCCCAAGTCTCCACATCTCTCAGGGAAGCTTTCTCTTTGAACCTGGAATTTGAGAACTCCAGTCCACCACCCCGGTTTGCGACATTGCCCCAGTGTCTGCCTGTCACGATTCCCTTCCATTTCCCCATCTGTTTCCTCTGAGAGGCTGCCTTCTCTTCACTGTCCCAGCCACTTCAGTGAGAAGGAGAAGCGAGCGGATTACGCCTCCTGGGCTGGTGTGTGTCAACCTTTGGTTAGACATCACTCTGATCACTAAGATCACTCTGAAGCAAAGTGGGAGGAGCTTGTGGTTAACAAGTACTGCTTGGTGTCACCACAAATTAAGTGGCATGCCCGGGACGCCTGGATTTGTACCAGCTTCCTCTGAGTCAAAAGATCACCAAGGGAAAGTGTGCACCGAGCTCCAGAGAACAGAGTTCACATTTGAGTCTCAAGAGTGTGCTCATTTGAAAAGAAAAGAGAATGTTACTTCATCTTAGGCATGGCACAAGAAAGCTAGACATAGAGGATCAGATCAATATGGGATAAGAAAGTAAGGGTGAGTTTATAGGGAGCTAGAAGAGGCTGCTTCTACTCAGGACACCAGGAAAGCATCCAGACTCTGAGGAACACTTTTATTAATGCCTTTAATTCCAACATTAATGTCCTATTATTACTTCAGATAAACGTAAGAATTCAGGACTGGCCATGTAGCTCAGAAGGCAGAGTGCTTCCCTAACACGCACAAAATCATGGTTCTATCTTCATGGGCACCAAAATGTGCAGGGAGACCTGGTACGATGGGTCAGTGGTAAGAGTCCTTGCTGCACTGAGGGCCTGAGTTCAAATCCCCAGTCCCACCACAATGCTGGATGTGGTAATCCTCACACTTGGCAACACCACCGCTGTTGGAACGGCCAAGCCTGGCTCCAGATGCAGGCGGAATGGGACGGAGAAGGCCATCCGACGTCCTCTTGTGGTCTTTGCGTGAGCTCAGGGGTGCAGGCATGTGCACACATCACACACAGACTTCCCATACTCATGCACACACACTCACAGAAAGTGTGGAGAACAGAACACTGAGAAGTTAACAAAACACGGGTCACACAAAAGGAAAGTGAGAGAGAAGTGTGAAACGGAAGACTGCCAAGAGCAAAGGAGCCACATCTGCAGGACAGTTAGCAACTGTGGAATGTTGGGGCAACCGCAAAGCTATAATGGAGAAAATAATGGAGAATGGAAACATTTGAGCAATACGGAGTCTGTGTTTCCAAAGTGTTACAAAGGACTTCTTTGACTGGTTTTTGTTTCTTTGGAGGGTTTTTGTTTTGTTTTGCAAACACAAACAAAAAGATAAAGATCTAGTCAGGGGCTGGAGGTGTCAGGAACTTGACCAGCATAGCTTTGATCCCACGGAGGAATAAAAAACAGGGCGTGGTGACACATGAATTAATTCCAGAACCTGGAAGGTAGAGGCAGCCATGAGACCTGTCTCCCCTCCCTAACGCAAAAGAACTCTGAGGTCAAGACCTGGTCTTACACAGCGAGTGTCAGCCTAGCAAGACTACACAGTGAGGTGCTGTGTCAAATAAATCAAAGAAAGAAAGAAAAGTTAAACAAAGCAACAACCAGACCAAACCCAAACCCACTTTACTTTGAGAAATTTGATAAAAATGTATTTATTTAGCTGCTTACTTTATAGTTGACAAAATACTGGGGTGGATGAGTTGATAGGGGCTGAATTCTGGAAGAGACCATCCCCACCAAAGACATTTCCAAGATCCCAGGAACAAAGTGAATTTTTGAATGTCTTGTAGACTACACATTAAGCTTTGACACTTTATTATTTTGAATTACACACATCTGTGGAGTGTCACAGGGTAATCGACTCAAATGAGCAGTGTACAGTGTGCACCGAAGCAGTAAGCAGAGCCCTCTCCTTAAACGGGTTTTTAAATGGTTCCACCAAACTTACAGTAAGTATATACACATGTATGAAGTACATGTGATATGTCCTTTTACAAACTTTATTTATTCGTTGTGTGTGTGTGTGTGTGTGTGTGTGTGTGTGTGTGTGTGTGCGCGCGCGCACGTGCACCCCAGCGGAGGTCAGGGTATAACTTGAGAGAGCCAATTCTCTCTTCCTGGTATATGGGCTCTGGGGATTGAACTCAGGTCTTCAGGCTAGGCGACAAGCTCCCGTGCTGATTAAGCCATCTCACTGGCCCACGTAGGATATTTCAGTACCTGCATAGAGTATGCCGTGATCAAATCAGAATAATGTCTGTATAGTTATTTTGTACTTAAAAGCCTTATGAAGGGGCTGGAGAGATGGCTCAGTGGTTAAGAGCACTGACTGCTCCTCCAAAGGTTCTGAGTTCAAATCCCAGCACCCACATGGTGGCTCATAACCATCTGTAATGATTTATATGTGTCTGAAGACAGCTACAGTGTACTTATATAAAATAAATAAATAAACCTTTTAAAAAAGAAGAAAGCTGTTGAAGCACTGCTGCAAAATAAACTAAAAACAAAAAGCCTTATGAAAAGATCCTTAAAGAATTATTTTATTTATGTGTATATGCTTGTGTAAGAGTATGCCACACGTGTCTGGGTGCTTGTAGAGGCCAGAAGAGGGCGTCAGGGGCTGGGAACTGAACTCAGAAGAGGAAGTGTCCTTAACCCTGCTTTCATTTGTTTTATTATTTTACATGTATAGATGTTTACCATGTGAATGGCTGGTGCATGTAGAGACCCGAAGAGGATGCTGGACACCCTAGAGCTGGCTGTGGACCACCCTGGAGATCCTGTGAATTGAGCCTGGAGCTGAGGAAGAGCAGCCGTGCTCTTAGGCGCTGAGCCACCTCTCCAGCACCAGGTTTCCCTATTGTGGCTGCAATGTGCATTGAATCTACTTATCTCTCTCCTGCTGTACTTAACTCTAGAGGACAGGGTGTGTGCTTGGGGTTTCTTTTCTCCAAGCCTTTTCCTCTACTCAGTTCTGCATATTCAGTAGTTCAGTAAACTGAATTGCTTCTTAATAGCAAGAGTTTGCCCCTTAGCTACTTTTCTCAGCCTTACGGGACTCCAACTCCTGGGATCATCATTGCCCAGTTCTCATTAGAATTCCATTGGCTTTTACAGAAAATGTTTGAGCCTTTCAGACAACAGTGTTTATATAATTCGTCACTTATTTAAGATGGGTGTGGGGTATGCCCAGTGGTAGAGGTTGTGCCTAGCAGGCTACGGGCTTGGTCTTCGGGCCAGCAGAAAAGGGGAGGGGGGAGATATTTTGTTCTAGTGTAAGTGTGGACTGCTCTCAGCGTCTTGGATAAAACAGGGTTATTGTGATTTGGACTGCATCTATATCTAGGCTTGGAGCAATGTGAATAATGTGTTTATATCCAGAGAAGCACAGAATCAAAACATCACGCTAACAAACACATAAACTGTTTGTATTAAAGGTAAGGGCGTTAATCCGGGATCTAGAAGAGAAAAGCATTATCCGAGGCAACACAGCCAGTTACATAGAGGAAGGATAAGGATGTAGTCTGTAACCAGGTGTGGCAGCACACGCCTGTAATCCCAGCAGGGACTGAGGCAGGGGAACTGCTCAAAGCCAGGCTGCTCTGCTTAGTGAGTTTCATGCCAGTCAGGCAGATGTGTAGCAAGATCCTGTCTCACTAAAATAAAATAAAATAAAATCAGCAACCATGAAGAATTGTGCTGTCTGGGTATGGTGTTTCTGGCACCTGTTCACTTTAAATGTCGGGTAAGCAGTCTGCCAATGTGTTAAGGGTCAGCTAGGTGTGCTTTTGTTTGTACCTCAAGCCAAGGTATTCTAGGAGCCATTTGCATGAATAAACCAGGTAAGTAGAGACCAGTAAGGAAGTCATGACTCCACAAAGCCCCTGAAAGTCATAGTGTTGTATTAGCGTGTGTGGTGACTTTGTGGAGGTGGGCTGGCCCTCAGGCTGCCAGAAATGGATGAAGAGATGAGATTTACTTTCCTTCACTAATTCCCGATGAGACAACTTGACCAAGAAATTATATTGGAAAATTATGGGCTAAGTTTCATACCTGATATAGCTTTCTCATTTCTGTCCCAGACTCAGGGGACAGCATTTGGGGTCATTCTTGGTTCTGTTGGGAAATCTTCTGGACTAAAAAAGTGACTGCATTTTCCACATATGTGTGTGTGTGTGTGTGTGTGTGTGTGTGTGTGTGCCCACACGCAGTGCCCACAGATGCCAGAAAGTATTTCAGGTCCCTTGGGACTAGACTAGATTGTGAGCCACCATGTGGGTGTTGGCTGGGAACTGAACGAAGGTCCTGTGGAAGAACATCCAGTGTTCTTAACCACTGAGCCGTCTCTCCTGCCCCACCTACAACCTTCCCCTCAAGAAGACTTGCTGGGCAAATTTTAGGACAAGCCATGCAGAGTGTCGAAAGTGAGTACAGAAGCGTATGTAAATGATAAGGAGTTAATGTAGGAAACTTCTAGAAGGAACTTCTGTGGCTTAACCAAAACTGATGAGGAGGGAGAGCCTCTTGCAAGCTCCTATCTGTCTCTGGCATATTTAATAATTAAAATTATGAACTTAGGGGGCTGGAGAAATGGCTCAGAGGTTAAGAGCACTGACTGCTCTTCCAGAGGTCCTGAGTTCAAACCCCAGCAACCACATGGTGGCTCACAACCGTCTGTAATGGGATCTGATGTCCTCTTCTGGTGTGTCTGAGGACAGCGGTAGTATACTCATATATAATAAATAAATCTTTAAAAAAATTATGAACTTAGGAGATAGGGGTGTAGCTTGGTGATGGAGTATTGACTAGCATGTATGAGACCATGAACTCAATTCATAGCACCATTAAAACAAAACAAAACAACAACAACAAAAAAAAACCCACCAAAACAAAAAACACCAAAAAAAAAAAAAAAAAAAAAACAACCAAACAAAAAATGCACCTACAAGGGGCTGGGGATTTAGCTCAGTGGTAGAGCGCTTACCTAGGAAGCGCAAGGCCCTGGGTTCGGTCCCCAGCTCCGAAAAAAAAGAATCAAAAAAAAAAAATGCACCTACAAATATTAACTTAAAGGTTTGTTTTTTGTTTTTTTTTTTTGTTTTTTGTTTTTTGTTTTTTTCTTCTGAGATTAGGGTCTTGCATAGCCCATCCTGCCCTCAAACTTGGTGTGGAGCCAAAGATGAATTTAAAGTTCTGATCTTCCTGGGCTACCATGCTCGGTTTTATACCATCAAACCCAGGGCTTCCCACATGTTAAGTAAGTTTTCTACCAACCGAGCCAGGCACCGCAGCCCCTTTCTACTGTTGGGGCTGAATGTAGAGTGTTTGCATCTAAGTCAAGTGGTCATCCTTCTACCCACCTTGTCTCCCATACCAGATATCAGCGAGCCCGTACAACAATGGAGACACTGTATTGCGAAACGAGACAAACGTTACCAGTTCCAGTGAAAATTACAGAGTAGGGTAGGAAGCCGGGACATTGCAAAGGGCTTAGTTTAAAAATACACGTCTACGGGACAGATGGCAGCGGTTGGAGTAGAAGGAATTTCGGATTCCCTCATCCACACTTTCTTCGTTCTTCCTTGGTGATCACGGACCATCGGGTCTCTGTAAGTTCATATTTTCACAGGGAGGAAGTCGGAAGTAGTTGGAGCGGCGGAGTCGCCTTGGAGGCAGGCCTGCCATCTGCCGGCAAAGCTCATCTGGAGGAAAAGCAGAGCATTATGGGAAGATGCTGGACAGTAACAAGGGCTCTTGTTTTAAGGGAAGGAGAAGACGATTCAATATGGATTATAATAAAAACGAAGGAGGAAAAGATGCGGGTAAAGACCTCAGTGTTGCCCCTGGCTGGGATACTTGTCACTTTCTAGAAAGTGTCTAACCTTCTCTAACCTTCTCTGAATCTCGTTCTCCCTTTCTGTAAGAAAGCATTCATTCCTGGCTTAACCGGGTATTTGTGAGGGCTGAAATGAAGCACTCGGAGCAAAATTAGCTTCCTTTGTGTACCCAGCTCCCAGTTCAGGTGGCTATCTGCTAAACAGAAAAGCGAAGCTCAGTCCCTTGGCCTGCATCTGGCTGTTTACAACAGCTAAGTGCAGTAAATCCCCCGAGGTACTTGAAAGTGCCTCGAGTCCCAAACACTCAGAGTCAATGGCAAGGTGTTTCCCTCGCAGGTGGCTCGCCCGGAGCCAATGGGGGAAAGCAGCGAGTTTCCTTCTGCGAAGTCAACTACAGCTCTTACTCATAAACCCAGTGCAAATCTGGGGGCTGAGTCAAAGGTGTCCCCGTCTGTGGTGTTGACTCCAACCACAGCAGCCGCTCGGGGCTGTCCATGGGGAAGGTGAGAAGAATGTTTGTTCCCACCATGCACGGTCTACAGCCACACCACATTTTGGAGCCTTGAAAATGATTTTTTTTTTTTAAGCTGAGGACCGAACCCAGGGCCTTGCGCTTGCTAGGCAAGCGCTCTACCACTGAGCTAAATCCCCAACCCCGAAAATGATTCTTTTAACATCTTCCCACTTTCCTCTACCTCGGAGGTTTGATAATAGCAATTTAAGTGGAATTTCCAGAGTCAGTGGAACGTTTATAGTGTAGCCACTCTCTAAACCTGTTTTTCACGGGTTCTATCCAAACTCTGTTGTCTCCAAACATGTGTGTGTGTGTGTCTGTGTTCTTTATAGAGCTTATGACTGGTGATCAACATGGCCATTGAACCTACTTATTTGAACTGATGGCTTGGCTACTCCCCAGAACTTCCAAAAGATGACTTTTAAAATAGCCTGAGAAGGTCTGGAGAGATGGCTCAGCAGTTAAGAGCACAGGCTGCTCTTGCAAAGGACCCAGTTCAGTTCCCAGCATCCACATGGTGGCTCACAACCATCTGTAACTGCAGTTCCAGGGTCCTTAATACCTTCCTCTGACTTCCATGGGTGTATGCATATATGTACATACATAGGAGCAGAACACTCACACATAAAAGACTTTTTAAAATCTAAAAAAAACCCAAAGTTTTAAAACACCGTAAGCTTCAGAAAATCTCACTGTGGGAGAGTTGGGGGTTGCAGTCTAGCCGGGGAGGGATCTAGGGGTACCTGGTTAGGATGCAGTTTACTTGGTATAGCTTCCAGTAGGGGCTGATGGAGGACAAGAAAGGTGCCCAGCACCTCCTTAGGAACCAGACCTCAGATCCAACAACATCCTGTTCTGTTTACCTCTCATAATTGTCCCACCGACCACGCAGACATCCTCTTACCTTTCATGGCCTCGTGTTCTTTACAGACAAGCCGGGAACAGATCTCATTATTGATGATGTACATGCGACGTAAACTGCCATTGTCCCAAGGTCGTGGTCAAGGAAGGGGACAGAGAAGGTGGTGAGGGTCTAGCCAGGATGCCTCTGCAACCCCTTATTCTCCACTGCCCTCCCTTTGTCTAGATTAATCTTTTTAAAAATTTATTTACTTATTTCAAATGTAGGAATGCTCTGTCTGCATGGGCACCTCCAGGCCAGAAGAGGGCATCAGATCCCATGACAAAGGGTTGAGAACCACCATTTAGTTGCTGGGAATTGAACTCAGGACCTCTGGAAGAGCAGCTAGTGCTCTTAACCACTGAGCCACCTCTCTAGTCCCTAGATTTTTTTTTCTTAAGTATATAAATTTTTCTTTAAAAAAAAAACAAACTTTCCCTCATCAGAATGTAGGAGATAGAAACGGTTTTAATGATAAAGACAAAACGAAAAGAAGTATTAGTTACTCTTCTCAGTGGCACTTTGCATACATCATATCTGAGCTCCTATCTGTTATTTTGCACTTCAGAGCTGAGCCTTTCTCTTCAGCTTTCAGTCAGCTTAGTGCAACACAACAGCATCTCTCACAGTCTCTCCTCCTATAGCTCTCACCTCCACAGGTGTCTATTAGACTGTTTTGTGGATTCTTCAACCCAGACTCCAAGTTCTAGGCAGTACCTTCAGGCACGGCTAAAAAGGTTACGCTAACAACCTCTGCCCCATCAAACGCTGCCATTCTGTGGCAGATGTTCACTAAGTAGTTATTGATACAAGCATTGCCACCATGGAAGGTGATCTCTGGACATTCTGGGATCTCTTACCTGGTGAAGCAGGCCTGGTGCACACACTGTCTGACGGGCCGATGGACAGAGTACAGTCTTGTACAAGCAAACTTCTCATCCCGGCACTCTGCTCAACACAAAACAATAGTACGTCCAAATAGAAATTGTACAGACATTAAGGTTTAAAGGACTAGGTGAAGGGAGACAGAATGGGGGAAGATGGAGTAGTCTTTACAAAAACCAGTGTATGTCCTCCTTGCTTGCCAAAAACAGATGGAGAGGAAGCTAACTCACATGAAATTTAGGTAATTTCCTACCTGGAAGCAGAAGTAGGTAAAATAATCTTTGAGTAGTCATCTAGGAAAAAAATTAGTCTTTCTAGGACTATTCAGGTATTAACAGGAAACATGATGCTGATCTCTGATGCTCTCATTCTGAGGAATGAGAATTCTCAGGCACAGTTCCCTCGCTCTGTTTGCAGCCATAGCGGAAGGTCAGCATTACCAGCAAGTTACAAGAACCCATGCTATGTCATGTCATGTCATGGTGACATAGAGTCTGCAGTCAACGTGATTCATTTCCTAATTCATTAATCACCAAAGAAAGTCCAAAGGTGGTTTGGGGAGAGGGTGGCTTGAGGACCAGTCAATGGTAATGATGGCTGTTTCTTTTCCCTGTGACTTTTAGGAGTGAAGACCATTTGTAAAAGAAAGAAGACGGACTCAGGGGAGTAAAGAGCCTAATAATCTTCAAAGAACAAGGAGGCAAAGGCCCTATAGGAAGAAAAGCTCAAGAAAATACATATATAAAAATAATCATAGTGCTGGAGAGATGGCTCATCAGTTAATAGCACTGGCTGCTCTTCCAGAGGACATGAGTTCAATTCCCAGAACCCACAGGGCAGCTCCCATCTGTCTATAACTGCAGTCCACAGGATCTGATCTCCTGGTGTACAGATGTACATGCAGACAAAACGCCCCATACACATAAAGTACATAAAAAATAAATCTTAGAGACACAAGACAGACAGACAGGCACATAGACACACACACACACACACACACACACACACACAGAGAGAGAGAGAGAGAGAGAGAGAGAGAGAGAGAGAGAGAATGAATGAATGTCATAGGACTGGACAGATGGATTAGTGGTTAAGAACACTGGCTGCTCTTCCAGAAGACTCTACACCTGTTCACAGCATCCACACCAATGTTCCAGTGAACCAGACGCCATCTTCTGGTCTCCACAAGAACTAAACGCATGTGGTACACAGACACACAATCAGACAAAACACCCATACACATAAAATAAATAGGTAAATACATACATAATAATAACCATACCTGCAGTAGTATTTTTGTCACCAGCTGAGGCTGGAAGGCAGAAATTTTATTCAGGTATTAACAATTAATTATACAAGTCATCACCTCTGTAACTACTATATGGTTCACTCGGACCCAGTCAGGATCCCCAAAAATAAGGAACAAAGGAATTGAGGACTCTTAGTAACTTCTAGAAGGAGACCCACATGAGGCTGATTTCAGCCGCACAAAAAAGACACTTAAGAATTGTGATGGAACCCTGGCTTTCACCTTTCTCTAGTGGAGAGTTAAGGAATTCGTTGAATTGAAAGTATCATTGCTGAAAAGAAATCATAGTGGTGCGTGCCTACATTTAACCCCAGCACCCAGAGGCAGAGATGGGTGGATCTCTATGAGTTCAAGGCCAGTTTGGTCTGTACTGAGCTCCGGGTCAGCCAGGACTGCTACTGAGACCCTTCCTCAATAAAACAAAAATAAATCCAGTACTTTTTAAAAAAGATATCCAGTACTAATCTATGTGTCCCAGATTGGTTTCAAATCCCTGATCCTCCTGCCTCAGCCTCTCAGGTGGCTGGGATTACGCACAGGTACCACCATACTCAGCATGAGGGGAAATATTAGAAATACAAGACCAAGGGCCTAGTACCCAGAAAACCTGCTCCTAGAGCTGAGCAGAGGAGACCGATACTCGGTAGGAGCTTTTCTCCCAGACAAGGTCTCTTCTCCATGAGAGGAGGTACGGAATCACCACCTCTTTGGTGAGACGTTTGGGTAGAGAATAGGAAGGCTCAGGATCATATAGACCAAACTGACCGAGGTGTAAGTTTGATACGTGCTTAGTTTACAGGAAGGAGTTAAAGTAGCAAGGAATCATAGCATCCGGAGAGTCCTCTGGGAGGACGTCACAGGAGAGCCGTTAATAGAAAGAAGAGCAGGGAGTGGCCAGATAACCTCCTCTACTGCATGATTTCTTTCTTTTTTTAATTTGAAAAAACAATTAAATGTCTGCCTGCGTGTGTAGCTGTATACCTCATGTATGCAGTTCCTGAAGAGGCCAGAAGAGGGCACTGTGCCCCCCTCCACCGCACTATCTCCGCCCAGCTCCCCCTACCGACTTCCCCCCACCTCCACCCCCAGGCTTGGAGTTAGAGATGATTGTGACCCACTGTGTGCATGCTGAGACAAGAACCCAGGTCCTTCTGGAAGAGATGTCAATCACTAAGCCATCCCTCCAGCCCCTACTGTATGCTTCCAGACACAGCCCAGTGCTGATTAATTCCCAACCCTGTGTTTCTAATTCCGACCTCACTCCTGAAGCTCAGAATACACAGATCTAACCGGTATCTTGTATGAGTTATTGCCCTTTTGGGAGACTCTTCTAATTCAACAAACGATGACCAGCTGGAGTTACTCTTCAGTTGAACGGCATCACCAGTCACCCACCCTGGCTGGGAACTGGCTGTCGTCATGGTCCCTCTACCACACTGCTGACATTTCACTCCCTTTTCCGTGGCCTCTGTTCAGGTCATCCTTCCTAAGACTATTGC
Source organism: Rattus norvegicus (assembly GCF_021556685.1). Taxonomy (NCBI): domain Eukaryota; kingdom Metazoa; phylum Chordata; class Mammalia; order Rodentia; family Muridae; genus Rattus; species Rattus norvegicus. The sequence continues at coordinate 157,792,934 of NC_141537.1, read as the reverse complement.
TTCTGAGATCCTGGCTGCTTGTGGTTAAATCCCTCCGCTTTCGGGCCCCACAAATCGGGAGCAGAAGTGGACTGAGGTAATGAAAGTGAGGGCGGAGAAGGATCTTCCCGGTGCTCAAAACTGATTTAAATCTTCCCTCCTTTCAGGCTTCCACTCCCACCCTAAGCCTTTAGGCTCACTGTTGCCTCGCCCTATAAGGGAGTCCCCTCCTGTGATTGGCTCTCCCATTTGTCTTTCAAGAAAACCATCCAGTCAGTAGAACTGTACAGCGCACTCGAAAACACTTCCTGTCTCCTACAGCTTCCCTTTGCTAACCCCACAGACTAGCCCCATTTTGTGCAGCTGTGGAGAGGCGTGGATTCTGTTATCTATTGGACCAAAGACACCTGGTGGAAGAAATTCACTTTGGCTCGCCTTTTAAGTTTATGACACATGGTAGCTGGCTTTCAAATACTCTTTCTTAAAAGTAACCTAGGAAACTGGATGTAATGGCACACACTTTTAACCCCAGCATCCAAGAGGCAGAGGCAGGCGGTTCTCTGTGAATCTGAAGTCAACCCGGTCTACGGAGCGAGTTTCAGGCCAGCCAGGGCTACAGAGAAACATCCTTTCTCAAAACAAAACAAAATGCAATAACAGCCAAATATAACCTAGGAACAGGAAGTGCCCTTCAGTGTGGAGCACTCGCCTACCGTGCATGAGGTCCAACTCCATCCCTAGAACAGCAGCAAGAAATCTAGCCTCTACCTCCTTTCTCCTTCCTTCCTATTTCTCGTTCTCTAAAAAGCCCAGTGTCCACCGTCTGCTTTCATCCTTCACCCCGGTTTGCATATTTTTCTTGCCTTTACCCAGTGAGTCTTGGAACCATTGAAAGATCTCGTCTCGGCCTCTCGTATGCCGAACTGTACAATTCCTGCTTGCCAGCGTTCAAAACTGCCATGGATTTAAAATAAGTGGTTGGAAGGATGGATTGTACAAACTGTAGTTCTGTTTACAATACGCCAGCAGCTGCCTTGCCTTCTATACCGGCTCTGGGGAAAGCCCAGAACGGCCCTGGTGGCTCCCGGATCCCAGATCTGAACTCACCCAGGTCATCCGTGGAAGGTGTGATATCCGCCAGAACTGAAAAGGCACAAAACAGTTGGGTGTGAGAAGGGCCTTGAATCGCACAGGAAAGGGGGAGCAGCACGAGGGAGCACAGTGATATTGGAGCGGGACAAGGTATACGTCCAGGGGAAGGGGATAATTTGGAGTAATTGGGAACATTTTTGAATATTACTGCTCTTAGCCATACTTATCTTTGAACATCTTTAATATATGGGTCTTTTTAAAAACTGTGGCTTGGTGATTTGCTCTCACACATGTCTGTGTGGCTGTCAGATCCCCTGGGACTAGAGCTATAGGCAGTTGTGAGCTGCCTTTTGGGTGCTGGAGATTGAACTCCAGTCCTCTGGAAGGACAGCCAGTGTTGTTAACCACTGAGCCATCTATCTGTCCCCATACACCTCTTATTTTAGCTATTTATCCACACTGTTCCCTCGTTTTTATATTATTCTCTCTCTCTCTCTCTCTCTCTCTCTCTCTCTCTCTCTCTCTGTGTGTGTGTGTGTGTGTGTGTGTGTGTGTACCCACAAGTACACAGATGTGCATGCACATGTTACAACGTATGTATGTGGAGGTCAGAGGACAAGTTTTGGAAGTCTGTTCTCTCCTACTATGTCAAATTAAGTTCCTTGGGCGTAGTAGCGAGTACCTTTCCATGCTGGGCCACCTTGCCAGCCCCGCTCCCTCCTTTTAGATAAAGCTAGCAGGCTTCTTTCTCTTTTTTATATCACTGTGAGTCATTGATCCCACAGCCATGTTTTTCTTTCCAGAGCTAGAAATACAGAATTAACTCAGGAGCTGGAATAAATATCGTCAATATTCCAAGATCACGCAGCTTCTTAAGAATTTTAGTAAGCATCACCTGTATCGTCTGTAGAAGGATCATTCACCAGATCTGCAGAGACACAAAACAGGACGGGAAGTGAAGAGTTAGGGTTAGAGCAGGATATGGGGCAGATTAGCCAAATGGGGGAGGATTGGAGTAAAGGGATGTGGACTCAGGCAAACTAGCTTGCGGGGACTATCCCTGAGAGAAACGGACAGGATAGTAAGGCTGGGTATGTTTGGACTGATGGTAACCACTAAGAAAGACCTCTTCTCTAGACAGAGGCCACCCTCAACCCTTTCCATCCCCAGTGGTAGTAGGTAAACGCCGCAAAGCAGGCTGACTTACTAGGGTCATCTGTGAATGTCTCGGGTACGTCATCTGAAAATAAACAGACAGAACGGATTTTCTGGGCGTCCCACCCTTCCGCTTTCAATGAGTGAAACTGTCTAGCACAGCACCCAATGCTCGGCTCTGAAGACCTGGGGCTGCTTTTCTTTGCCCGCCTGTCACGACTGAAAGGGACTTTTAGTGCTGCCCAACCAGGGAAGTTTGCCGAGCGCCGAGCGCCGCTGCACTGATCCTGATCCTGTTGCCCACTTCAGCCTTTTCTTCAAGTCTGGAATACACTTCAAGTCTCTGAATAAAATGATTTATTCCTCAATAACTAAAACAAGTACATAAATAAAGTACAATGAAAAATAGGTCAAAACATTAAACACAAATATTCTTTTTTTTTTTTCTTTTTTTCAGAGCTGGGGACCGAACTCAGGGCCTTGCTGCTCTTGCTAGGCATGCGCTCTACCACTGAGCTAAATCCCCAACCCCAAACACAAATATTCTTTTTTTTTTTTTTCCGGAGCTCTTGCTAGGCAAGCGCTCTATGACTGAGCTAAATCCCCAACCCCACAAATATTCTTAATTGTACTTTTTTTTTTTTTTTTTGAGGCAGAGTCTCGGTAATCCAGGCTCATCTGCCACTCATTACGTAGTGGAGAATGACCTCTGAACTCCTAATCCTCAAGTCTCTGACTCTGAATGCTGGGGTAATAAGCACGAGTCCCCACACCTGGTTATGTGGTGTTGGGGATCGAATCCAGGGCTTTGCACGTTTGGTAGCCACATTACCAGCCGGGTTACCGTTCCAGCCCCGAAGTATCTACTTAAAGCAAAATATCAATGGCATTAATGCTCACTCTTATTTTGAGACAGGGTCTTGTGTTGGAAGCCCAAGCTCATCTGTAATTCAAAATCCTCCTGTCTTAGTCTTCCAGATGCTGGGATTATAAGTGTGAACTCACTCAGGTTTGGCTGACATTGTAGTGCTGTGTGTGTGTGTGTGTGTGTGTGTACGCGCACGCGTGAGTATGCATGTGTTAAACTGGGAGTAACCCAGAGCTTCACACATGCTAAGCACAGCTTCTAACGTGCTAATGTGTATATTCCAACGTGTCTGGCTCAAAAAGTGTATATTTTTATTTTACATGTTAAGGTGTTCAATTTGATCTTTTGATAGTCACATATAAAGTGAAATAATCATTGTAATCAAGTAGTCAGATTAATGTACTCAGCGCCTTCCACGGTTGCCTTTTGTATATAATGATATTTAAAATACTATATTCAGGAAATATTCCACTTACAACTGTAGTTTAGAGTCAAAACCCACTATTCCCCACTAGAGGTCAGCAAATTCATGTAATTTGTCTTGGTTTTTCCTGTTTTGTTTTGTTTTGTTTTTTGTTTTTTGTTTTTTTGGATCATTTTCTCAAGCTTCAAATTCTAAATCAGATTTTCACCAACCCCCACTTTAGCAATAGATTCTTTAGAAAATGTTTATTAAGCCAGACATGGTGACACTCACCCAAGGAGTCACCCTTCTTCCAGAACGTTGTTTGGTTGGGTTTTGTTTTCGAGATAGGGTAGCTCTATGTTCAAGCCAGACCAGAATTCACTCTATAGACCAGGCAGGCTGGCCTAGAGCTCACAAAGATCCTTCTGCCTCTGTTAGTATCAAAGTTATGTGCCACCAAGCCCGGCCTCAGAATGTTTTACAAAGGCAAAAGGTGACCAGACTAAAGGCACCATTGTTTAGAGGCTGTAGCTGCCCTGCTGTGCCATTCGGATCCCATCTCAGGACTGGAGTCATTTTTCAGATGTAAATTCTGGCTGGGACAAAGCCATGTGAAGCCTCGGCACAGTCTGCTGTCCTCCTTGGGAGCCAACGCTGAACTCTGGGAGTGAGGAATTCTACATCTCTACCTGGCTCTTGCCGGGCTCACGCATGTAAACTCGGCACTTGCTCCCCTTGTAGCTTAGACTTATATTGGTTATTTCTCATTTTATGTCCAAGAATTTTGGGCTGGAGAGATAGTGCTTAGCAGTTTAGAGCACTTGCTCTTGCAGAGGACCCGAGCTCCGTTCCCAGCACACACATGGTAGCTCACAATCATTTGTGCTTCAGTTCCAGGGGATCCATTGGTTTGGTTTGGTTTTGCTTTGTTTTGTTGTTTTGACCTCTGTGGGCCTGAGGCACACCCTTGGTACACAGTCATACATTCAGACGAAGCATTCATACACACTAAATAAATAAATAAATGTAAAAAGAATTATAGAGAGAAAGGGTTAGTTTATTTTAAATTACCTTATTTGTATGAGTGTTTTACATGCATGTATGGCTGTGCACCACGCGTGTGCCCTGTGCAGAGGAGGCCAGAAGAAGGTTTTAGTTCCCTCTGGAACTCACGCATCTCAGGCTGGCCTGGAGCTCGCTGTAACTCTTAGAGGCTGACCGGAATTACCACACTCGCCTTAGAACAAGTTTTTGATAAAAGACGTCCATGTCTGTCTATTTCCAGAGGCTATTTGAAAAAAAATCACTGACTGGGATCCTAGTAGTGGCTGTCAAGAGGAGGTCGGCCTTCCTCGGGGTGGACCTCAATCCTGGATCCAGCTTCAAGAGGCTAAGGCCACGTTCCAGTCTAGCCACACAGAAAAGCAGTGAGGTCATAGTGGAGCAGTCGAGAGTGTGTGTCAGCTGGCGCTGGGACAGCAGGACTGGCTCCCCAGTGTCTTGATCAATCTCAGTTTAAAGAACTCTTTATGAAAACTATCTATGAAGGAATCTCAGGACAGCTGCACCAGAACTCTGCTGGAAAGTCACCACTCAGGATCAGGATCGGTCTTTAGCCAGCTCAGAGAAGCCAGCTAAGGCACCAGTTTAACTTTTATTACTGCTAAAATCTGTGGGCTCAGATACTCAGATCTGAGTATAACCGTAAAAGAAAGGGGAAAGGGTTTTAGTTTCTTTTTGCTTTTCTTTTTAAACAAGGTATCACTGCATAATCCTGGTCTTGGATTGACACTCCCTTTATAGATCAGGCAAATCTGGGACTCAAAGATCTGCCTCCCTTTGCCTTCTTTTGCCTCCTGAGTGCTGTGATTAAGTGTGTGTGCCACCATCACCCAGCTTTGTATCTTGTTTTTGTTTTTCAAGACAGGGTTTCCCTGGCTGTACTGGAACTCATTCGATAGACTAGGCTGGCTTCAGACTCAGTGATCCACCTGCCTCCGCCTCCTGAGTGCTCGGACTAAAGGCGTGTGCCACCACTGCCTGGCTCAACTGGCATTTTAAAAACGAATTAAGATAAGCATATCAGGGGCTAGAGAGATGGCTCAGTGGTTAAGAACACCGACTGCTCTTCCAGAGGTCCTGAGTTCAAATCCCAGCACCCACATGGTGGCTCACAACTGTCTACAAGCATCACAACCCGATGCTCTCTTCTGGTGCATCTGAAGACAGCTACAGTATACTCGTATGCATAAAATAGATAAATAATTATTTTTAAAATGATAAACATATCAGAATGCACTTGCTTTACAAGTATAAGTCATTATTTTATAATGTTTCCATTTTACATATGGTCCTAATATGTATGTATTGCTGTAGGTACTGATATAAAAGATTAAAATATAGAGATAAGAGAGCTGTGGTGGTACAGGCCTTTAATCCCAGCCCTCCGAAGGCAGAGGTGGGTGGAGCTCTGTGAGTTCCAGGCCAGCCTGGTTTACAAAACTAGTTCTAGAACAGCTAGGGTTACACAGAGAAATTCTGTCAGAGAGAGAGAGAGAGAGAGAGAGAGAGAGAGAGAGAGAGAGAGAGAGAGAAGAGAGACTGGGGCTGGAGAAGTAACTCAGTTAGAAGAGTCCTAGCCCAGCACACAAAAAGCATTGGTTTCGATTCTTAGCACGACATTAACCAAGTTTAGAGGTGTGTGTGTGTGTGTGTGAGAAAAAGCCAGTGATTGCTTTCCACCTTGTCTGCATTTTAGTTTTCTGTTGTTGTGTGATAGAACAGTGTTTTCTGGAGGCTGGATGTGTAGGTCAGTGGTAGAGCATCCTCCTAGCATTTGTGTGCCTCTAAGTTTAATCCTCAGTATCACAAAACATAATAAAGAAATACAGCAGAATTCCCTGGTCAGCAAGGGAAGAAAAAGGTGTGTGTGTGTGTGGTGGTGGGGGGGGGGGGGGATGTAGCTCAACTGTAAGGCTCTTGACTAATATGTAAAGACCTGGGTTCAGTTTTCAAGATTGCAGATAATAAACTAGGCATGGTGGCACATACCTTTAATCACAGCACTCAGGAGGCAGAAGCAGAAGGATCTCTGAGTTTGAGGCCAGCCTGGTCTACAGAGTGAGTTCCAGGACAGTCGGGGCTACACAGAGAAACCCTGTTTCCAAAAACAAAAAATTCCAAAATGAACAAAAAGATTGCAGATAATAATATAGTAATAATATTTCCTATAAGGATTGATTGGTGTTGTCTTGAATGAGGTAAAAAAAAATGTGTAGAGGAGAGCAAAAGGAAGAGGTTGGCATAGAAGGCATCTTAGAACAGAGTTTCAGTGAGAGCAGAAAAGAAAACCAGGCTTATGAATGGGATGATGGGATTGTGAGTACTACTGAAGGGGATTGTGGGTACTACTGAAGGGGATTATGGGTACTACTAAAGTTGATTCCACTTTTCACACCTTGGCAGTGTAGCTAGCTATCTGTCCTAGAACAGATTTTTTTTTTTTGTTTGTTTTTTGAGACAGGGTTTCTCTATGTATCCCTGGCTGTCCTAGAACTCACTCTGTAGACCAGGCTGGCCTCAAACTCAGAGATCTGCCTGCCTTTGCCTCTGGAATGCTGGGATTAAAGGCACATGCCACCATCGCCTGGCAAAATGTGTAGCCCAGGCTGGCCTCAAACCCCTCCTTCAGCAAATCCTATCAGTATGTGCCATGAGAATAGGCTCCAGGACGGATTCTTGTCTGAGAGTCTCATTATGTATCCCTGGGTGGCCTTGAACTCAGTCTGCTTGCCTCCACTCCCCGATGCTGGGATTAAGGCATTCCTCACCTTGCCTGCTCCTAGAACAGATTCTCAACTCATGTTACTCTATGTCATCCTGGCAGGAACCCCAGTTGAACCCATAAGAAAGACTTCACCTACCTCCTCGTTGGCCACTGACCCCTAGGGGTAGCCAGTCTGTCAAAAAGAAAGAAAATGGAAATAACTCCAGCTTTCCCCGCCATAACACTTTTTTTTTTTTTTTTTTGGTTCTTTTTTTCGGAGCTGGGGACCGAACCCAGGGCCTTGTGCTTCCTAGGTAAGCGCTCTACCACTGAGCTAAATCCCCAGCCCCGCCATAACACTTTTATGAGATGAACTAGAATAATTGTTGTGTATTATCTTTGCGATTTGTTCTTATATATTTCCACACAAGACCACGTGGCTATGCACAAAACTAATCAAGCATTAGACACCACTCCAGAAAGACAAGACATCGAGCACAAAGCCCATGTTGCGCTGCCCTGACTCAGGTCCCTCCCTTGCCTTCGTTCCCAAGAAGAGTCATGGTCCAGGAGGAGTCCAGCAGGCTCTATAGCCTGTCCTGCCCAGGGCCACAGCTCCTGAATTTCACAGTATTTTAACCACCTTTAAGTCCAAGGCTAGCTCACACCACCCGCTGTACTTCTGTGTCAACACAGCACATTTCTTGCCACGCCCCTTCAGTCTCAGCCCCTCCTCCGCCATCTAACCCATAGTCCCATGCCACGCCCCTTCATCTCAGTCCTCCCCCTCTAACCCATAGCCTCATGCCACGCCCCTTCACTTTCAGCCCCACCTCTAATCCATATCCCTATGCCATGCCTCTTTAGTCTCTGCCCTCTTCTAATCCATAGCTCCACGCCACGCCCCTTTGCTCTCAGCCCCACCCCCAGCCCCCATCTAACACCCCCATGGGAACGGAGAACTAAGAATCTGATGTGTTAGGGAGAAAAGAATCAAGGCAGAGAGACTCACCGGAGGGGATGCTGAGTGCCACGACAAGCAGCAAGGCCTTCTGCCCAAAGACCAGCATATCTAGGAGAGGAGTGGGGATGGGAGAGAAGCAGAGACCGTGATGCAGAGAAACTGCAACATCTCACCTCTGGGGAAAGAGGTCTTGCATCCCCCTCTCTCTTTTTCTTACCAGAAACCTTGTTTTCTCTTTACAAGCTCAAACCCTTTCTTATCTCTCATCTAACATTCGCATCCCTCTGACTGTCATTACCATCATTCTACAGAGAATTTTTTTTTTAAAATTTGAGTTGTTTAATTATGTTGTCAAGGCTGGTCTTGAACTTCTGGGCTCACCCCACTTCCCCCCACCTCCCACAACTGCCACCCCACCCCCACAACACCTTTCTCAACCCACTGTGCAGCTCGTGATGCAGGCATGTCACAAGGAGGACCTTTGGTATTCTAATTAAGCCATCCTTGGTCCTGCCCCACAGCCTTTTTCATTTTTACTGTCTAATCTACCTTTTGTGTGTCTGTGTCTTTTCAAATATCATCTTGGTGTTCCCTCACTTTTAAGTTCCATGCAGGAGAGGGCTCAAGTCTAAGTCGGGGTCATTCTCCACCCTTTAGTACACACATGCACACTCGGCGCTCACGACATTCCCACTATATAATTTTGTAAACAACTCACTGTCTACAGCGCTGTGCTCTGTCCGCCGTGGCCTCTGGCTGCCGAGTGTGTCTGTCCTTCTCTGGCTTTTCCTCTGTTCCACTTGGGCTGGAGAATAAGATGAACACAGCCACACCCTTGGAAAGACTTCACATTTGGCCTACTCTGAAACAATGGGGGGTGGGGGGGAGCAAGGAAGGAGGGAGGGAGAGAGAGAAAAGAGAGACAGAGAGAAGGGGCCAGGCCAGAGGCGTAGAAAGCAGTGTTACAATAAGGTTGGAATGAAAGGGGATGGGAATTTGAAGTCACTCACACCCTCATTCCAAAGGTTATGACCACACTGGAGAGGGAGCTCACTGCTCCCCCAAGGGCCAGCCCAAGCCCTCGAATCAGCCCACTTTCCTCTCACTGCCAGGCCCAACTTGCCTTTCTTCCTCTGGTTTCTGTTTAACTCTCACCCCTGGCATGCTCCCCGAATCTCACCAGACTCTGTTTCTCTCTCCCTGGCATCCTTCTGTATTTGAACCATTACACGTTTCTCTCCCCTCCTTTCCTCTCTTCCCCTTTCTTCCCTCTTTCCCTACCTTTGCCCCTCCCCCTCCTCCCCTCTCCTTTGTTTGAGTTAGGGTTGCCCAGGTTGGCCAGGCCGCCTGCAAACGCCTATGCTGCTGTGTAAGGATGTGCTTGAATTTCCAATCTTCCTGCCTCCACCTCTCCAGCATGTGCTGCTTTGCCTAGTTTGTGGAGTGCTGGGCATTAAAGCCAGGGCTACATGCTTGCCAGACAAGCATCCCACTGAGATACAGTCCCAGCCCTGTCTTCCTGACTGGCCAAGAACTGGTTATGTAGCCCAGGCTAGCCTCCAACTGTGGTTATCCTGAGCCTTCCAAGTACTAGGATTATAGGTTTGCACTACCACGTCTCTGGTCTTCGTTTGATATTTTATATAGTACCTAGTTTACAAGTTTTTACTGATACAGCTTCATGTTTAAAAGATTAAGAACCTCCCTTTTTATATTTGAATCATCCTAACACTAAATATCTTTTGAAAAAACAGAAACACCCTTAGCTCGTTTAACAATGAGAAGACGGGGAAACAGAACAACTTCCTTTCATACAGGCAACAAGAAATCCGCTTTTCTTTTTAAAAGCCTCCGAAGACGGAAGGAAGGTGGCACATGTCTGTAATCCCAGCACTTGGGAGGCAGAGGCAAGTGGATCTCTGAGTTCAAGGCCAGCCTGGTCTACAGAGTGAGCTCCAGGACAGCCAGAGCTACACAGAGAAACCCTGCCTCAAAACAACAACCAAAGAGGAGGTGGGGAGAGACCTCTGGTGGAGCTGGGCAATGTGACAGCACTCGGGAAGCAGAGGCAGGAGGATCTGAGGCCCGCTTGGTCTGTTAAGGTTTGGTCTGTTGCTATGCACTGTAATGCTAAATTCTGTACCAAAAGGTCTAGGCCTATGAGTAAATTCTCTTTTTTGTTTACAGGCTTTTGTTGGACAAACCTCGTTAGTTAATTTAAAACTATTGGCTAAATAAATTGGCTACAGCCAGTTATTGAAGGGATTACAGGTAGGTGGGTTTTGAGTTACCTGGTGGGGAGAAGACAGGAGAGAGGAGAGGGCAAACATGTGGCCAGAAGAAACTGCAAGTATTTGGAGTACACCCCTGGGAGTTAGAAGACTAGATTAGGGGTCCCCACCACCACCACCATCAGTAATTGTCAAAGCCAAATAAAAGAACCATAGTCTGAGTGTTATTTATTTGTAATATAGTTGGGGGGATATGTGTGAATTGGTTCTTCTACAACCTGCATAGTAAGCTCCAGGCCAGCCCAGACTACATAGAGAGGCCATAACCAATGCCCCTGAAGACAAACCAGCTAAAATCAGAATGAATAAAGATGTTGCTTACTGTACTGCTGACTGGCGCCATTCGCTCACTTCTTGTCTTGATGCGGGCAGGCTCTTCTCTGTCTCTGCCATCTCTAGCTCTTCTTCTTGCTCCCATAACCACCACATCGTCTTCATCCTCCCTGAAACGGCCCTCTGCCTTCACTGGCCCTCCAGCATAGGCAGGCCCGTTCCCCTCTCTGTTCCCTTGAAACCTTAGAGCGGTTGACTTCTCCCTGTTCAGGGCTTCTTTTCTGCTCCTCTTCGGTTTTTTGTTTTATTTTCATTGCTTCTTTCTCACACGTCCTTTATCCCCCTTTGCTTCTCTGGCAAAGCCAACCCTGTGCTTTGAGAGAAGAGGTGCAAACCTTCTCTATATGTCTGGGCATACAAGTCACACCAACACTTCCGTAAGTGCCCCATCACTCTCTCAGGAGATGTGGCCATGGCACTGTGTGTCTTCCTTGGTGGTCTTGTTTAGAATAACTTAACCTCTGCTTTGCTTTTCTTTCCTCAAGGAGTGTTATCAGGTTGTGTGTTTGTGCTGGGGGTAGGGGGTTGCTTCTCTACAAACACAGCGATTTGTTTTACTATCTTTTGAGACAGGGTCTTTCTGTGCAGCCCTGGATGTCCTGGAACTCTCTATGCAAACCAGGCTGTCTTGGAACTCACAGAGATCCTCTTGCCTCTGCCTCTCAAGTGCTGGGGCTAAGGGCATGCACCCCAAGGATAGCACAGCGAATACAGTGAATATCTGTCGAATGCTCTGTGCAAAGTTCCTCTCATCTGAATATTTGGTGTTAGATCCTCATCACCTAGCCGTTCTCTTATGTCATCAGGGGCTGCACCAGTTGGGAAACCTTTCCTATAAACATTTTGTACCTCGTTTTTATTCTTTTTTTTTTTTTTTTTTCGGAGCTGGGGACTGAACCCAGAGCCTTGTGCTTGCTAGGCAAGCGCTCTACCACTGAGCTAAATCCCCAACCCCCTCGTTTTTATTCTTATCAGTCACTTCAGGGAAGGAAGGGTCTGCTTGGAGATCTTCTGATTTGGGCTGTTTGCACTGACTCCTGTGAGTTTTGCCCTAGATTTTGCTCAGTGCTTGCATGCTTAAAGTCCTTGTCAGACCATGTGGTCTTGGCTATGAATTTTATTATTACGTCCAATTTGATCTGTTCTTTTTAAAAATTCATACCCTGACTAATTGACATATCCAAAATAATACTCAGTTTGATGGCCGAGTTCAGCCTCTAGAGCAGCCATTTTTTTTTCCATTTGTAGCCATCCATTGTGGCTGTCCATACACTTTCTCACTCACACTCAAAGATCCCCATTCCACAAACATTGAGGCTTCACATACAGGGTTTCTCTGTGCATTCCTAGCTGTCTTGGAACTCACTCTAGACCATGCTGGCCTTGAACTCAGATCTGCCCGTCTCTGCCTCCAGAGTTCTGGGATTAAAGTCATATGCCACCACCACTCAGGCTTTTTGTTTGTTTGTTTTTAAGATAGAGTGTCAAGCGGAGGATGGTGGTAGCACATGCCTTTAATGCCAGCAACGAGGAGGCAAAAGCAGGCGGATCTCTGTGAAGACAGCTTTGTCTACAATGAGTTCCAGGATAGCCAGGGCTACACAGAGAAACACTGCCTCAAGAAACAAACGAAAAAGATATGTTGTCACTATGTAGTCCTGGATGGCCAGGAACACTTGCCTCAGCTTTCCAGAATGTTGGGATAAATGCTGGGATAAGGAGTGTCCCACTCTACCCAACTCCAACGTCCAGTCTTTGTCACTTTCTTGGCTCTTCCCATTGTAATATCTACTTATTCTCACATCCAAGAGTGAAGATATCACTTGAGATCTGCCCAAGAGAAAGGCTGAGTGTTTTGGCTTATAAAATGTTGAAGAGTTTCCAAATCCTTCTCAAATGGAGGAGCTCTGCAAGAGAAGATGGCAGCTAATCCTGTCTTTGGTTTTGTGTTTTTTGATATTGTGTTTGTTTGTTTTTGTTTGTTTGTTTGTTTTGAGAGAGTCTTACTACTGTAACTCTGCTATCCTGAAACTCCATATGTAGACTAGGCTGGCCTCAAACTCACAGAGATCTGCCCCTGTTTTTGGTTTTGTTTATGCTTGTGATATGAATCTTGGATTTTGGGATATCAATGACAAAGTGTCACAGAAAGTCTTCCGAAACTGAGAGGCAAGGCCACTTGTCTTGACTTATTCTTGTCCATTTTTTTTCCCCTTAGATTGTGTAATATGCACCATTGTGTCTGATCCTGTCATTTAAATGGATTTATATTTGCTTTTGTGCTGGGTTTATATTATTATGCTTTTTGTGTCAGCTTGCTATATAAATGAATCATTCGGAAAGAGGACTCTTAACTGAGGAAATACCCCCATAAGATCCACCACTAGGCAAGCATATGTAGTGCACTTCCTTAATTAGTGGTTGATGTGGAGGGTCCAGCCTGTTGAGGATAGTGAGACCTCTGGGTTGGTGCTCCTGGGTGCTTTAAGAAAGTAGGTTGAGGGCTGGAGAGATGGCTCAGTGGTTAAGATCACTGACTGTTCTTCCAGAGGTCCTGAGTTCAATTCCCAGCAACCACATGGTGGCTCACAACCATCTGTAATGGGATCTGATGCCCTCTTCTGGTATGTCTGAAGACACCAACAGTAACAGTTTACCCACATATATAAAATAAATCTTTAAAAAAAAGAAGAAAGGAAGCAGGTTGAGGGAGCCAGTACGCAGCGTTCCTCCATGGCTTCTGCATCAGCTCTTGAGGTCCTGGCCTTGCTTTAGCACCTGCTCTGTCTTCCTTCAATGATGGACTGTTTATTATCTGAAGTGTAACCCGGAATAAACTCTTTTCCTCTCCCAGTTGCCCTTGGCCACTGTGTTTCATCAGGGCAATAGAAACCTTGACTAAAACACTTCCTGTCATCAAGAGAGTTCTTACTTAAGCACTCCAATTATGGATAAACTTGTTGTACTGGCTGGTTCTGTGTGTCAACTTGAAACAATCAAGAGTTGTCCAAGAGGAAGGAGCCTCAGTTGAGGAAATGCCTTCCTGAGATCCAGCTGTAGGGCATTTTCTCAATTTGTGATCGGTGGGGGAGGGCCCAGCTTATTCTGGGTGGTGCCATCTCTGGGTTGGTGGTTCTGGATTCTATAAGAAAGTTGACTGAGCAAGCCATGGAGAACAAGCCAGTAAGCAGCACCCTCCATGGCCTCTGCATCAACTCCTGCCTCCAGGTTCCAACTCTGCTTGAATTCCCGTCCTGCCTTCCTCCAATGATGGATTATGATATGGAAATTTTAGCCAAATAAACCCTTTACTCCTCAACTTGCTTTTTAGTCATGGTGTGTCATCATAGCAATAGTGACCCTGACTAAGGCCCTTGATAAACTTGACTTCCAGAAAGTCAAGTCTAAGAGAGATGTACACTGACAGTCCTCCGTATGCACCTTAGGTCTGTGTTGTGGACCTCCCCATAAGCTAGTGAGAGGGGAGTGCTGGGAGCAGAGTGTTAATGGACACTCTGGGAGGGAGAAAGAATAAATGTGAACGAGAGGGGAGGAGATGGGTGGGTCGGCCCATTTGGGAGGAAGGGAAACAACAGAAATAATCAGAAGAAAATGCTGACACACTCCATAAACCCCCTCAAGCCCCCAAGGGAGTTAAGGAACCACACAGATTTAGTGCCTCCAGCAAACCTGCCTATCAGACCCAGTTCTCACTGGTGGCCCTGTCTGGAGTTTCTCTTCACTACTCTGTACCTCCACAGAGGCTGGAAAACAGAAGTGACTCTGGTCTGGGGAAAGTTAGGAAGGAAGAGATGGGGATGAGAAAGAAACCGGAGTGGATGCAAAGTAGTTCTAAGGCATTGGGCAGAGCCCAGTGAGCAATCCTGTTTTCCCTGAGACGATGAGAAAACTGAACCCAAGCCAATCATCTGGCGGAGTCAGCGATGACCTCAACATGCTGGCCTACCCAGAGACTACAGTTGAGGAGAGCCTCCCCAGACAGTAGGAGGGGGTGCTGTCCCCAGGTCCCTGAAGGAAGTCTGAGGCGGGGGCAGTGAAAACAAGAACAAAATGTTCAGAGCAAGGCTGTGTGAGAGAGAGAGGGGCTCCCAAAGAGGAGCACTTTAGGAGAGAGGAGAGGGGGAAAGGCAGGAAGAGGAGCAGAGAATGCCATGTGCTGTTTGGCTCAATAGACATTTGGGGATCCAGTTTGTGGGCTGGTGAGAGGGTACGGCAGGAAGGGCACGTGTTGGCACTTCTGAAGGCCTAAGGTAGAGCCTAGGACCCAGATCCTGACAGCGCATAAACAACTCCTGAATGTTGTTCTCTCCCATATATGCACATACTTCTGTGCTCCTCCCACACACCTACACACCCACACACATAATTTTAAAAGCAAACTTTTTTGAGGAAGGATCTCTCATCACTATGTTGACCTGGATGTCTTGGGACCATACTGAAGTCCATGCTGGCCTCAAACTCACCAAGGTTCACCTGCCTCTGCCCACAAGGTTCTAGGATCAAAACCCTGGGCCACCAGACCCCACTCTAAGGCATTTTTTAAAACCCATTTTGTCTTGAACCATGCCTTTGATCCCAGCACTGATGGGGGATACAGGTGGATACTGGAGGGTTTGAGGACATTGCGGTGGTCTAGCCAGTACTATATAGCAGGACCCTATCTTAACAACAAAGCAAACAAAAGTACAGTTTGCACCGTACTTCATAGCAGGACTCTGTCTCAGTTAAAACAAAACAAAGCAAAATTATTAAAAAGGTAAAAATCCGGGCTGAAGAGATGGCTCAGTGGTTAAGAGCACTGATTGCTCTTCCAGAGGTCCTGAGTTCAATTCCCAGCAACCACATGGTGGCTCACAACCATCTGTAATGGGGTCTGATGCCCTCTTCTGGTGCATCTGAAGACAGCTACAGTGTACTTATATATAATAAATAAATAAATCTTTTTTTTTTTTGGTTCTTTTTTTTTTCAGAGCTGGGGACCGAACCCAGGGCCTTGCGCTTCCTAGGCAAGCGCTCTACCACTGAGCTAAATCCCCAACCCCAATAAATCTTTTTTTAAAAAATGTAAAAATACAGTTTTAAGCTAGTTTCATTACTTCCTGGTAACCCCCTTTTTCTCGTTTGTTTTCAAGGCCCAAGGTCTTATCTCCAAGTTTCCGGGAGCATCAGGTCAGTTGTTTTATCATACTACCAATTCATCATTTGATTACTTCAAGTCAGTTGCTATGGTTTTGTTTTTGTTGTTGTTTATTTCAATGGCTTTTTGCTATGCTTTTTAGGATAATTTTACCTCTCCTTTTTCAGAGCTGAGATCTGAACCCTTGCTAGGTAAGCAATCTACCTCTGAGTTAAGTCTCCAATCCTTGGTTACCTAAAGTCAGAATTAGCAGCAATGGTTAGCAATGAGCAAATGGTATCTGGGGAGTGTGTTCGTGTCGCACGTGTGCATCATGTGTGTGATTGTGCATCATGTGTGTGTGTGAGTGCAGGTATGCTGGTGACACACAGTAAGTCTCCTTCTAGTCTATTTCAGGGATCAATTATCAGATCACGAGGCTCGCTCTGAACTGCTCCTACCCACTGAGTCATCTCACTTCCGCATGCCTCTTTCTCATGTTAAAATTCCACATTCCTAACTGGAGATAAAGCCACGTGGAAGGCTGAGCCAGAAGGATCACCATGAATTTAAAGTCAGCCTCGGCTACAACCTACATTATATTATAGACCTGAGTCTGGTCGTAGGCTTCCCAGTAGCATTTATAGTGGTGACCACTAGGGGGCACTAGGATTCCCTAAGTTTTCGGGGTTTCTGGAAGTGGGAAGCAGGGGAGCTATCTTTGATTTCCTTCTTAGACGATTCAACCACAGATTTCTGGTAATAAACTACCAGGGTTTGGAGATGGGCTTTTATGTGGTGGGCATCTAGACTTCATTACCCCCGCCCCCCGCCCCCGGCTAACAAATCCTCACTGCCCAGAAACAGAACTCCAGTAGCTTGTACTGCAGTCTGTCTTAGTGACTTAGGGGGCTGGCTCACCTTGATGCGACTGCTTCTCTGGGGCAACCTTGTCTTCTTGCACCTGGAAATCTGAACGGACTGTGTGACTGCAGTGGGACTTGGACCGCGTGACCGCGTGCCTGCCAGTGTGACTGGTTCCAACTGGAATAAGTTTTTTGCTTGCTTGTTTGTTTGTTAATTTTATTGCGGAGCCCAGGTTAGCCTGGCACTTAGGACCCTCCTGCCTCAGCTTCCCGAGTGCTAAAGTTCCTCTCATGCTCCCACACCCAATGTAAGCCTATATTACCCTGAGGTTCTCTCTGGCCCTGGGGAAGAAATCTTTGGATGTCAGATCATCTTTCCATCCCACACTGGCTGGCGCTCTGTCTGGGAAAGAACATTTTCCAGTAAAAAGAACCCTCCATTGGATGGACTGTCCAGGATAGCGATGGCTTAATAGAGGCAATGTCGATATGAGTCACTCAGGAAATGTTTCATTTAAACAGAGTACCCCAGCGGATGGTGAAATGCGAAGAGAGAAAAAGAAGACAGGGATGGGAGCCTGTCTGCAAGCTGGCTTTATTCATTTGTTTATTGGACTATAAAGAACACACCCATTAGCAGAGAGGCCGCTGGGCAAATGAACAGAAACATCACCATGGTCCGATCCAGTGAAATTAAATCCAGGGGCTAGATACACAAAAAAATTCCCTTAAAAGGCAGGGAAAGACAGGAGAATTATATGAGGCAGGGTGGAGAGGGAGTGGTGCGTGTCCAGCAATGAAGTAACAGTCAAATGCAAAATTAGAATTGGATGCCAACACACATATGTCCTTAGAAAACCTGGGCTACACACAATTTCTGTGTGTCCATCAAAGCTCAGCCTAGGAGCTGTCTCGGCCCCCAAACCATTCCTGGTCCCCTCTGTGTTTCTACTGAGCCAGCTTTGTTTATTTATAAAACCTCCTCCTTTCCATTAAATTCTTTCCCATATCTCTAACCTCCATCAGGCTGAGTGTTCCTGGATGGCAGAGGCCGCCTTTACTCATTCCTGGCTGACATAATGGCTAGCACATGAGAAATCGAGCTTTGACTAATTGAATTAAATTGAGCTGGAGGCTTGAAACCGTTACTTCAAATACTCAAAATCTTACACAAACGCCGAGAGGGTAGAGGCTAACGTCTTAGGGAAGTAGTGATTTGAGAATACGCGGGGAGATCTCAAGTAGCTAATGTGTGAAGCACAATGAAGCCGAGGACGGAACAAAAGGTGTGGAGAGGTTGGGCAACAGCTGTACTGGAAGCAAAGGAATTTTGTCAGTGAGGATGCAGAATGACTTCATGTAAAACATACAACTTAGCTGGATAAGATGGTGATTGCTTACGATCCCAGCACTCAGGACAACGACACAAGAGGATCACAGGTTCGAGGCCACTCAGATCCAGTCTCAAACAAAGCGACATAAAACTGATCAAGCCCACCAACTCCGAAACTCTCAACGACATAAAAAATGTAAACAGTTCTGATAACTTTGGCAATATACAAAATAGATGGGAGTTACAGAGATTCATTTACGAAAGGGAGACAAACTGACACAAGTTGGAGCAGTTAAGAGTGCTGGCTGCTCCTCTGAAGGACCCAGGCTCAGCTCCCAGCATGCACCATTACTGTGAGTTCTGGGATTCAAGCTCGGACATACAACCGTCTACAACTCCAACCCCAGAGGAGCTGATGTTCTCGTCTGGCCTTCAAGGCACTACACACACGTTACACAGACAAACATTTAAGCAAAACACTCATGTGCTTAAAACAAAAATCATGAAAGGCCTTAAAAAAATCCAACTTCTTATTCCCAACTTTCCAATGACCAAAAACTCCAGAGAGAGAAATTTGAAATTTGAAAATATGGGAGAAGGGAGAGAGGTGCTTAATGTATATAATTAATAAGTAATGCTAGTGATTACAATAAACAACATCAGGGTATTTATATAGTTAATACATAGATTTTATATGCATTAGGCAGCCTCTTAGATGGTGGCATAATTCTCTTCACTCTCCCGTGGCATCCCCACTCCCCTCCAACTTCCCCCATGCCCACCCTCTGGTCTTTGTAGCTGCCTTTAAGGAAGAGAGCACAGCACAAGCGATCAAACATCCTTCCCCAGCCTGGGCTACTGAAGGCTACTGTGGCTTCTGTTCTTTTCCTTTTTCTGCATTTAAAAAAGTGTGGGTGCAAGTGTGTGTGTGTGTGTGTGTGTGTGTGTGTGTGTGTGTGTGTGTTCATGTGCTTGTGTTGGGATAAAGTGACTTTAAATGCCAGAGGTGGTTGGAGCTAGAATCATGCAGTTGCGGGACACCTTATGTGGCGCTCGGAACTAAGTAAGGTCCTCTGAAAAAGTAGCAAGTGTTTTTACCCATCAACCCCTCTCTCCAGCCTCCAAAATGAGAAGCCAACAAGAGAGGATGTTGAAGGGTTTTGTTGTTTCTGTTTCTTGCTGTTTTTGTGCTGCTAGGGGTTGAGTTCGTTGAGACTCACTCTGAGACCTAATAACAGGCATGATTTATGGAATATGTGGTGGTCATTCCTGGTTGTCAACTTGACTGCCTCTGGAATGAATGACAATCCAGAAATGGAGGGCACACCTGTGATCCAGATCTTGAGGCTAGAAGACACAGGCTTCTGAACCTGATCTTGAAATGGAGATCTTGAGTCATAGTGGCCAAGAAAAGCTTAGACCCAGGCAAGGTAGTACATACCTTTAATCCCAGGAGACTGAGGCAAGGAGATCTCTGAGTTTAAGGCCAGTCTGGGGCAAAGCAAGTTCCAGATCTAGGCGTGGCAGAACACACCTTTAATTTGGGCCACACCTTCTGCTGGAGGCCTATATAAGGACATTGGAAGGAGGAAGATTCACTCATTCTTCTTCGCCTGCTTGGACTTGCCAGCACATCTGTTGGAACCTAGCTCTTCAGGATCCCAGCTTACACAGAAGGCCAGCTGGAACGTCTAGCCTCCTGGGACTGCGCATCCACAGCTGCCCATTGTTGGGTTAGTTGGACTACAGACGGTAAGTCATTATATTCCTTCAATAGAGAGAGACATTCTATAAGTTCCGTGACTCCCGAGATCCCTGACTGATACAGAGTGTTAACTACACCCTGGGCTATTGTTCTCTACGCAGTTCCCAGAAGGTCAGAAGAGAACAAAGACACAGATAACAAGGAGGGACAAAAAATAGGAAAGAATGTGAGGCGTTGATTTTGGAGTGAAGTTTGTAGGGAAGTGAGTAAGCTCCCAAATGACTATGAATAATTAAAGTTATTTTATTCATTTAATAAGGAGGAGAATTTCTCTACACTAGCCTTGAGGGTGCTGGATGAGGTACATTCTTCCTTATGGGGCAGTAACTGGTTTGCGGAAGTGGCTGGAAGAGTAATTAGATTCAAGGACTAGTTGGTACCAGTCTCTGCGGGGCTTTCTGGTTGGCAGAGCCTTGCTTCTCTTCTGCCCAGTATGTCTGCCTGGCTCCCTGGGGCATCTGAGAGCATCACTGTGCATGAAAGGGAACGGCTGTGTGTATGAAATGCAGATGCTCCCAGAGGCTCAGCCTCAGGCTCCCCTGCCCCAAATAAGTCAGTCCCTTCCAATCAAAGGGAAAGGGAAGGATATTCTAGCTCTCCCTGGGAGCAAGAAAGGGTCAAAAGCATGGTTAACTTTAGTCCACCAGAGAGCCTAGTAGGTTAACTACTGTTGACTCAACAGACTATGGCTAAATGCCATATTTGGAATATGTGAATCTTGCCTCTTAATCTGAAACCAGATTTACCTCTTTCCATAATTCTGAAGGAAACTGTTAACAAGGACCTCTTTGTTGTTCAATAAAGGAACACTTCAGTATTTTCTTTAGCATTAGGCACTGCTGGCTGCAACCCATAGCTTTAAACAGCCTCTTCTCTTGACATCTATGTTAATTATGTCTAGTAACAAAACATCCTTAATAAACTGATTTTTTTTTTATTTCTTTTTTGAGATAGTGTTTTCTCTGTGTATTCTTGGCTTTCTTAGAACTCTATGTAGATCGGGCTGGCTTTGAACTCCCACAGATCTGCCTGAGCTCTGAGATCAAAGGTTTGTGCCTTCATGCCCACATGGCACAAAGAATTTAATGAATAGTGAACATGGTAGCCAATGTGTTTAATCCCAGTACTCAAGAGGCAGAGACAGGTGGCTCTCTGTAAATTTGAGGCCAGCCGAGTCTTGTTAGTGAATTCCAGGAAAGCTGGGTGGGGCTGTTACACAGAGAACCCTGCCTTCAAAAGCAAACAGGATTTAAGGTAGGGAAACTTATTTTGCTCACCTTTTCAGAGATATTGGCCACTTAGTGCTGGAGGCGTTGGTGGAACAGAGTTGCTCTCTGCCTGGTGGCCGGGAAAAACAGAGAGATGATACATTGTAGCTAGTGTACATTCCTGCCCCTAGAGCCCTCTGCCCAGAACCTGGCAATAATGTCATCTACTTGGTTTCTAGCCCTCTGTCACTGAGGACTGTGGCACAAGCTTATACTTCTGGCACTTGGAAGGTGGAAGCTGGAAGATTTAAGTTATCCTCTGCAATATATGGAGATTGAGACCAGCATGAGTGATGGAATTAAACAAATGACTAGGCTGGAGAGCTAGCTCAGTGGTTAAGATCACGACATCACATGAATTCATTCTCTTAACACCCTTTCCATATTGCTTTATTTTTTTTTATTTTTTAAAAACAACTTTTATTTTTTGTATGAGTACACTGTAACTGTCTTCAGACACACCAGAAAAGGGCATCAGATTTCATTACAGATGGCTGTGAGCCACCATGTGGTTGCTGGGACTTGAACTCAGGACCTCTTGAAGAGCAGTCAGTGCTCTTAACCGCTGAGCCATCTCTCTTGACTCTCCTGGAATTTGCTTTGTAGACCAGGCTGGCCTTGAATTTACAGATCGGCCTGCCTCTGTTTCCCAAGTAGTGGTATCCACGTGTGCCCCACCACCTCCCAGCTCATCTTATTTCTAAATGGTGGGAAATTCCCTGGTTCATTAGCAGCCTCTTTTCTGTCTGTGGTGTAGGAGACTCAACTCTGAGCCTCACACTGAGCTACATCTCCAGCCTTTTCTCTCATTTAGTGGCCCCATCTCCAGACCTTTTTTCATTCTCTTTCCTTCATTAGTGTGTTCTTTGGCTGCATTAGCCGTTTGGGCTTTTGAACCCAGCTATACTCTGGTCTAAACTGGCTTCAGAGCTGAGTGTACTGTAGTACTTCTTGCCCGTGAGCAGAGAAGGGCAAGTTAGAGAGGCGTGCCCTATGCTAAGCTTCCAGGGAGGCCTAGCAAGAAAATAAGTCACCCCCTCATCTTCCACAGGCTACCCTCCAAGTCAGGTGTCATCACCTGGTCTGTAGAACCTTGGCCTGCTAAAAGCCATACTAAGAAAATGGAGCCTTGTGGTACGTGTCTTTAATCCCAGCTCTCGGGAGGCAGAGACAGGTGGGTCTTTGTGAATTCCCAGGAAGCCCGATCTGTGAAGCCAGTTCTAGAACAGCTAGAGCTGTTACACAGGGGAACTCTCAAAACAACAACATCATCAACAAATCCCATCTCCTCGATTAGCCTTTGTCTCAGTGGCCAGCTTTGGCTACTCTGGAACTTGCTGTGTAGACCCACGTTTGAGGCTGGCCTCAAACAGAAATGGCCCACCTGCCTTTACCTCCCTGGTGCTGAGATCCACTCCGTATCACCCTGACCAAACAGCTTGAGTTTTTAATTCTGGTCTCATGCTGGAACCTAGAGGCAGGATCTTAGAGATGTAGCTGAAATGAGACCAAACCGTATTTGCTTCCCAGCCAGTCGAATTGCCTTTATTGCTATTGCAGCCTGGGCTGAAGGGAGAGAACGCTGACTAAAGTTTGAGGGAAGGGTGCTTAGAGTCCTCTTCCATGATTATTGTGGCTTCTTGACTGGGTAGAGGAACTTCCCACCCTTGAGTTGTCCAGGCACAAAAGTAGGACAGAAGAAATACCTGCTCCCATGGGCGACCCCCCACATTAATGTTGAAGGATGGTCCTAGACAAAACTTTCCTCAAGTGATCAACGTGTTCCTGTGAGGAGCGAGGCAGTCTGACTCAAAGGTTGAGTCAACAAAGGGAGCAGACATCATAAGATCGAGATGCCAGTCGTTTTTTTTCCTATTTTAGCTTCCATCAGATATGCATATGCCCTGTTTTTGAGACAAGGTCTTGTAATACAGCCAACGGCTGCCTCCCAACGGCTAGGATGATAGTCATGGGCTACTACCTCCTGCCCAGAAGTTGATGCCAAGTTCAATCAACACTTTTCTTTCTTATATTCTTTTTTTTTTTTTTTTCCCATCGGGGCTGGGGACCGAACCCAGGACCTTGCGCTTCCTAGGCAAGTGCTCTACCACTGAGCCAAATCCCCAACCCCTAACACTTTTCTTTCTTAATCCTATTCAGATGACCTCCTTCAACCACACCAGGGTGGCTCATGCCTTTAATCCCAGGTCTGGGCAGAGGCAGGTGGGTCTCTGAGTTCCAGGACACCCTGGGCTGTACAGAGAAACCCTGTCTCAGTAAACAAAATAAAATAAAACCACATCTATCCATTCTTGTTTTCTCCATCCACTACGAAATCTTCTGTCGGCAGTAAATCTCCAACCCCATTAAGCCCATGCAAAGAACACACAACTCAGTTACAATATTTATAAGCTGCACGCCTATCACTGCACTAATCTATTCCCCAGCTATGAGATCCCTTGATACTTGTGGCTCCATCTTCCTTCCACCTCCTCTTCCTCTGTCTCCTTGTCTTCCTCTCTCCTCTATTCCACCTCTCTATAACCTCCAGCCCCACCTTTCCCTTCCACTGCCCCATCACAGGCCCTAGCCTTTAGTTGACCAGTTTAAACTGGGGAGAAGGTTCACTATGAGATCCATTCCTCGTCAGGGCTGCCCCTCTTGAGGAAGTAGAAGTAACAGCAGAATACAAACAGCAGCAGGACAACCCACAACCATCTTCCCCATCTTTGCTCCTAGTACAACAGTACCAGGGCCAAGAAGAAAACTCTCTTTAGCACTAATTCAATTAAGTTACCAGCTGGGAGTGGTGGTACCTGTCTTTAATCCTAGCATTAAAGCAGAAGCAGGCAGATCTCTTTGAGCTCAAGGTCAACCTTAGCTGCGCAGTGAGTTTCAGGCCAGCTAGGGCTGCACAGTAAGACCCTGTCTCAAAAATCAAACCAGATAAACAACCAAACAACCAAACAAACCCCAAACTGTACAGCCTCATCATTATTGTCCAAGGAAATGGGTAAAATCCCCCCTCAGCTGCCTAGATATTATATACATATTATATCCACAATATTTTTACTTCACATTCAAAATTTGAAACTATTTAAAGTGAAACCTCAAAAGCCCTAAGTTTAGAGGCTGCAGAGACAGACGACTCAGCCATTAAGACTACTGGCTGCTTTTGAAAATGACCTGGGTTTGATTCCCTGGACCTAGAGGGTGGCTCACAGCCATTCATAACCCCAGTTTGAGGGTATCCGTCAGATGTATGCAGGATGCACATCTGGACAGATGGGCAAAACATTTATATACAAAAACAAATAAGTCTAAATATATTCCTTATAAACTCCCGTATGCTTCTATACCATCCTAAATTTCCCTGGCTTACTTGTCAGTAACTAAATTATTCAAGTCTCTCTTCACCCCCATGGACAAAAATGGCCTTGAATTCCTTTTTTGTTTTGTTTTTTGGTTTTGTTTTTGGGTGTGGGGGAGCTCAGGCTTTGACCTGGAACTCCCCATAGAGGCCAGAGTGGCTTTAAACTCTGGCTATTGACCTTGGATCCTTGATTGCCCAGTCTCCACTTTTCCAGTGCTTACAGAAATGGATCACTTTATGAAACTGCAGCCTCCCATCAGATATACATATGCCCTGGTAGAAAAGGTATTTGATTTGTTTTTGAGACAAGGTCTTTGTGCTGGGGACTAAACTAGGTACCTGCTGGGTAGGTCCTGGAACTGTGGCATTCTAGCCTGTGGCTAATTTCTGCCTATTCTTTATAACTACTTTGAGTAATAAAAACTTTTTCGATCACTTTGCCAAAAACCCATTTACAGTGTGAACTTCCTGTAGACAGATAATCTTGTCCAATGTAGACACGCCAATTCTAAGAACTCCCTGTGGATGTGGTAGTGCATCCTGGTTGGTGACCCCAGATCTGGTTAGGCCAAGGGGGGGTGGCAACAAGCAAAAGATACATTGGATAAATATGGAGGGGAGGGAGTAATCAAAGGAGGGATTTGTAAGGGCAGGACTAGGAGAAGGAGGGGGTGCGTGCTGTGATCAGGATGTAAAGTGAATTAAAAACATGATTGAAAAAAGCATGATATAATAAGCAAATCTTTTTATGCCTAAAATCCTTGAAAGTACATGAGTGTTAATAGTGTCTTCTGTCATTTATAATAAGCTCCTGATCTTGCACAATGTTCACTCCTGAATTTATGCTAATGAGATAGCGGAGAGCCTGAGGCAAGGAAGTCTTTGAATGGATTACAGCAGTGATTTAGAGGTTAGGGGTTGGGATTTGTAGACTCACCCTTTGGCTTCCAGGAAGCTGGGATGGAAAGCTCGGGAACCTATAAATTCGGAGTTAGTCCTGTCTGCCTTCAAAGAGGTTGGTACAAACTCATCAGGCAGAGCTTCGTGTCCCTGACCTCTGCTTGAGCCCAGCCTGCCCTGAACCTCCCCAATAAGCTGGTAAGTGAAGACTTCTTTGTAAATTCTGTGAGAATGGCAGCAAATTATCAATGATAAAGGCTAGTCAGAAAGGCCGGAAGTCTGGCCTGGTATTATCAGAAGAATCGACAAAGTCTAGGGACTGAACATTTACTGATGGGATCTAACATTAACTCAGGTAGATAAGGTTGGTGTCAAATTGTAGGACACCTGATTGATGGGAATTGGTGTGGAAAACAGAACATTGCATATCTGATGTCAAGTATTCTGTGTGAGGCTAGGTATAGCGGGAGGGCACTGTAACATCAGAGACAGAAAACAGGACTTTAAGGTAATTCACCACTACATGAGTCTGAGGCTAGCCTAGATGGCAAGACGTCCATCAGTAAAGACTGGGTTTCCTGGCACTGGAAATGATGTGATTTCCTGGAACTGCAGATGATTGTGATTCGCCGTTTAGGTTCTGGGAATGAAACCCTGGTTCTCTGGAAGAGCAGACAGTCCTGAGTCAATAGGCATCTCTATAGCCCAGAATCTTTCCTTAATTTTCTTTTCCTTTTCTCTTTCCTATCCTCTTCCTTCCTTCTCTGTATAGCTGGCTGTCCTGGAACTCCCTATGTAGAATGGGCTGGCCTCAAACTCAGAGATCCTCCTGCCTCTGCCCCCTTAGTGCTGATTAGGTGTGGAACATGCCTTTAATCCCAACAATCTGGGTGGCCAAGGCCAGGGGATCTCGGAGTTTGAGGCCACCCTGGTCTATGGATGGAGTTCCGGGACAGTCAAGATGGGTTCAGAGAAACACTGTCTGGGGAAGTAAAAGTGAGAACTACCTTGCCCAACTGTGATTAGCTTTTGTACACAAATCTGGCATCTTGCAACAAGAAGAACATGCGATTAGTTACATATGACAGATCAGGATGAACATGGAATCAGTGTTGAATCTAACGTAGACAAGCAGGATTGCATAGAGGACTTGTGGAGAATCAGTTATAAAAAGTTCAGTTCACACGCCTAGTGTACAATGAATCTTCCATCTACCTTCTTCTTGTTCCACTTTCCTCTTTTCTTTTCCATTGTGTTCAGAAACTTTTTATCTTTTTAAAAAATATTTATTTCTCTTCCGCATGAGTTCCAGAGACTGAACTCAGGTTCCCAGGCTTAGACGTACATGCCTTTACCCTCAGCGACACTCAACCTTGAGTTGAGACAGGTTCTCATGTAGCCTAGCTTGGCCTTCAATGTGTGTGGAACTCCTGAACCTCCAGTCTCTACCTCCCATATTCTGGGATTTCTCCCGGTGCCGGAATTCCGGTCCTACAGCGGTCGGGTCCGGCGCCACCACACCCAATGGAAAGGAAGGGTCTTATTTCTCTGCTGTTTGTCCGGGTGTAGAGTCTCACTGCTCAGGTGTGTATGTAGGCTTCCCTACTTGACAGCGAGGTTTCTCAGACTTGAGCAGATGTCTGAATACCCCAAGGACATGATAAACACAGATCTTGCCAGATTAATACAATAGGATTCGTTAAATGAATTTCAGATAAATAGGAAAATTTTAAGACTGTGTCTCAAGTACTGTAGAGTCTGAGAAGAAATCATCTTTGAGACCAAATGTACCTTCCCGCCACGCATCAGTAAGCCCCTTTAGATTAGTGGCTTCAATCTCCCTTGAGGCAGGTACTTGCGATGATTATCTAGCTTGTCTTTTTAGGAAATTTCAAAATACATAATCGTATTAGAGGATTTTTTTTCTTCCGTACTAATTCTCCTATTAGCCTCACAGACGAAAATCTCAGGAGAATATTTATAATCTTGCACACGTTCCACTCTTTTGTTTCTCCTTAATTTTTACACCCGCCTTGCTGCTTTCTGTTTTAATCCACAGCTCATGAGCGCCACCTGATGGACAGAAGAGGTATCTCCTTACAGAATTAAGTAATTTTTATGTAGGAGTTTGGGTAATGGGAGTGCTAGGTACTAAACTGGGTACTGAAATCAGGTTCTCTGCAAGAGCAGGAAGTGCTCCTAACCCCCAACCATCTCTAGTGCACCTCACCCCTTAATGGAGACAGAATTCAGGGCCTTGCATATGTGAGGCAAATGTTCTATCACTGAGCCGTGTCACTAGCTCCTCTCGCCTTCAGAGACAGACAGGGTCTTACTTAGTCCAGGCTGGCCTGAACTTGCTATAAGGCTGAAGAGGCCCTTGAATTTTTGATTCCCTTCCGTCGACCTTTTTACAGGTGTGCAACAGCGCTGTTGTTGGTTCAGCGCTGGGGACTGAACTCAGGGCCTCCTCAGTGGTGAATAACCCTTTCTACGGAAAGGACCACCCCCTCTTTTTGTATGTCTTAAAATTTTGAGATGGAGTTTACACTAACTTGCCCAGGCTGACTTTGACCTCACTCTGTGATTCTGACAGTCCTTGAATTTTTGCTCCTTAGCTCAGTCTCCTGAGTAGCTGGGATCACTGGCCGGCCCCAGGCTGGTCACTGGACCCAGCTGTTGTTTTAGTTTTACCCAAATCTGTGAGCTTTCTACCAGGGTGCTGTCTCCCGCTCTGCTCTCTTCCAACTGCATGTTCTTTTCCTTCTGCTCCCCTACCCCGGCTACCACCCTCTCCCCCAGCGTTCTTTACTAAATTTAAAGCTGAAGAAATTAACCAGGGCAGATTCTGTTTGGGACTGTCCTTTTGCTAGATTAGGTTCCTGGTCCCGGCAAAAGGAACTTGGAGAAACTATTGCCTTGCCTGAGTATTTGTCCGGAGATTGATGGATGGCAGGCAGTTAGAACTTGGAAGTCCTGGAAGGAGAGGCAGGGCGGCTGCCAGGCGGCGAGAGGGGAGGAGGTGTCTGGAAGAGCGAGCCAGTCAGGAAGGCTTAAGGAAGGGGTGGGGAAGCCTGTGTTTGCAGCCGGCAAAGACACTTCTGCAGACATTGTGCCTTTGTGAGCCGACTGCAGAGGCCTTGTGTAGGCAGCGTGTATTCGAATGTATGCGTTGTTTCTTTCCGATCATGGGTCTGTGTGAACTGCTGACCGCTACAAAAAAAAAAAAAAAAAAAAAAAAAAAAAAACAGGCATGGATTGTTGAAAAGATTTTGCAGTCCCGAGTGCTTGTTTGTGGTTCTGTGGTATGTGTGACTGGCTTTTTGCCAAAAACGCTGTTACTGGTTCCAGCCCTCTCCGAAAGTTTAGTGGCCCGCTGACAGATTAAGCCAAGACACAACAAAGTCAGAATTTAGAAGAAAACAGGGGCGACGTGAGGTAGAAACAGAAGCTGGAGCAAGAAGGAAAGGAGACTTAGTGAATGGGAGTGAGAAAGTAGATGAATAACAAATTCTGTCCTTAGGAAGGGGAGACATTTCTGAGGGGGAGGATGACGAAAAGCTTTGCACACTTCAGATACCGGTGCAGGACCACTCCAGTTTTTCTAACTTGGGTGTTTGTTGGCGGGGGGGGGGGGGGGGGGGGGGGGGGGGGGGGGGGGGATTCATCTCCCATGTTTCTTGTCGTGCATTGTCCTGAAAGGTGGCTGTTCTGTGTGTATCTTGGTTATACCAGGGTGTTTAAAGTCTTAATTATTCTGAAAGGAATATAAATGGTTCTTTGTTTGCTGGATTGGTCTATTGGTGTTTTGTTTTTCAAGATGGGATATCACTGAATAACAGTCCTGGCTGTCCTGGAGACCAAGCTGGCCTCTAACTCAAAAGATCCTCCTGCCTCTGCCCCCCAGGGGCTGGGATTAAAGGTGTGTGCACCACCACCTCCAGGCCAATATACAGGTTTTAGGGGATTCAAGTCTTTGTTGCTGGCGGTAATATGGGAAGGTGATTGGACCCAGTGGAAGGGTGTTGATTTCGATCTAGGAATCATGCATCGGGATAGAGAATTATTTTGGTGATGGATAATGTGTGAGTTATATGGCTTATGTCAAAAGCAGAGATAAGGGAAATGCCACTTCTGGAATGTGGGGGCATTTCTGTTATGGGCATTCTGTTTCAATTTAATGGGGGCTATCTATACTTGGGAGGAGATGTAGGTAGTCTCACACTGGACAGTATCCACAGGGAGTGGGCCTTTGCCTGGGTGAGGGTTGAAGAGAGGGGTTCTAGCTTTGTTGGGCTAATATTTTTGAAGGCTTCTTTTTTTTTTCACTGTGTAGGTCTGGCTGGCCTGAAACTGGCCTCATGGACCAATCTATCCTCAAACTCAGATCCACCTGCCTCTCCTCAGATATGCTCCACCATGCCGTTAACTCTATCCTTACTATCAAATTTCAACTTCTGTGGTGTCTTCCTTCCCCAGCACTTCCCCTCTAGTCTAGACGTAGACCACTAGACATCACTGCGATCGCACCCCCAAGCTGGTTTTTGCTCTGCTTCTTAATCTGCCTCTTCTGCCTATCAGCCCCTGTTTCCTAAGCCATTCCCCTCTAGTCTCCTGTTTTTCTTGATTATCAATTATTCCATTTCTCTTTGTTTTTCTTCACCACAACTCAACTTTTTGTAGTTTTGTCTTTCTCCCATTGCTATCATGTCTTTGTCTCCAGGGGATGCAAGAGAGGCAGGGAAGAGGCCTGGGAGGCAGGAGAGGAAATTCTGCTTCAACTACTTCTCCTACCAAAAGCCTGACTTAAAGCCGTCCTGCACCTCCCCTCCTATGGGAGGTCTCAGGTCTCCCGTGCCGGTGCCGAGCGCCTTCACTTCCCCACCTTAAATTCCACCCTTCCCCCCATGTACCCCGTGACATCATTCTTCACCAGCTGTGACTGTCAAGGGCACTGACCTACTTTCAGCCAGTCTGTTAGACACTAAATCCTGGGTTTTCTACTGAACTGGATTTTCTGCTTAACCCCTTCTATTCCCCACATGTCAGCGGGTCCCCTGTCACCTTGAAATATTTTACGGGCTCTGGAAAAAAATTTTACGTTTCGTATCTGAAGAGCAAAAGCCGTAATGATAAACACAAGCAAATCCCATTTTGACTTAAATGGATTTAAGTTTCCTTCATCAGAACCTGTACAGGTCTGAAGAATCGTGCACGCGTTAATTTTTGCTGAATTGTTACAGGTGATACTTAGCTAATGGATTCTCTTCTCTTGTGGAAAATTTGAACGTATACAACTATTTTTCACATGTTTATGCCATTATGCTCAACAACACAACTCAACTTTGGATTGATGATGGTAAAGGCTACTTAGACAAGATACAAAGCATCTCTGGGCCTTAAATTGTTTATTTGCAAAAGAGTAGATGCTCAAACCCAGTAGGGTTGTTGAGACCTAAAAGGGCTTAATGTATATCTAAAAATTCTTAGAAGATTCCATGTCCATAAATAGGCTTATTGTGACACTGGGGACAAGGATAACTATGCCTTTATGTGGTCCTCTTGTCCGCACTCACTACTAAGTGAGCCGGTGTCTAACCTGTGTGCCCAGCTGCTTAGAAATGTTTGAGACAGAGGTGTCCTAGTAATCCCACCATTTCCACCCTGATTTCTTGGCTTTTGGAGACAGACTCATGTATGTGTCTCAGACTAGCTTCAAACCAACTTAAGATGACCCTGCTAACAGCCTCTCCGTCCAGAGTACTGACAGATGGGGGCATTGGCCACTCTTTCCATATTTCCTGTATGCAAGGTGAGTCCCACACCAACTGAGATAGCCCTCCACTCCCCTCCCTTGATTTTTTTCTTTAAGATTTATTTTTATTTTGCGTGAATGCTTGTGTACCACAGTGTACCTGACACCCTCCGGAAGAGCCTCTCAAAATGGACCTATAGACAATTTCTGGACCAACAGCCAGTGCTCTTAAACACTGAGCCTTGAACCTGGGATTCCCGAGTCCTGATGTGTATTTCAGTGGCTAATCCTGGTTAGTTTTCCTCCATTTAACACACATTTGCTTAGTTTGTTGTTTGACACAGGGTGTCTGGTAGTTTAGATTAGCCTCAAAGTCAGTAGGCCAGGGAGGGTGACCTTGAACTGGGAGGATGACCTTGAACTCTCCCCAAGCCCCGTTTTTTTTTTCTTCTTTTCCCTCTACCTCACTGTCTGGCTTTGCATTTGCCTATTAAGGAGAAAACTCCACTGAAAGAAGAGAAGCAAAGAGGTAGTCAATGGATTCTGGAGTTGATGGGAAAGGGGAGGTGAAAATAGCGCGATGATTTTTTTCTGAAGCTAAGGAAGTAGAAGTGATATTTAAAATGGAACTAGGCAGTAGTGAGGATTTGGGCTCACCTCAATCCCTATATCCTTGGGAGGCAGAGGCAGGCAGATCTACATGGTGAGACCCTCTCTCCCTCTCAAAAAAAAAAAAAAAAAAAAAGAGGAAGGAAGGATTTGGACAGAATGAAAGACAGGGACAGGAACTTCAGACAGCAGTGTTTCCCTCATACTCTACACACACACACACACACACACACACACACACACACACTCACTCAAGTGAAGTAGACTAGCACAATTGTGGTATCGCCAGTCTGTATAGGATGCTTGATCAATCTGCGTATGATCATCACCATTGCCTGCTGCTGGTGAAGTGGATGAGGGACAGATCTGCTAGCTGGTGTGTGGTTTGCATGTAATCATTTCTGTGTCCATTGCTGAATTGTCTAGCCAGTCAGCCATGTTTTCTCCCACCAAGTGAGGCACCCCCCCCCCCATTTTGGCTTTACCTCTTACTAGGAGACAGAATGTGGCCTTTTCAAATTTCTGGACCCCATTTTTCCCTTAAGTTTCCCAAAATTGATATACTAGAAAATACCCCGGATGAGCACCAGCAGTCAGGAGAAGAGGAAATTATTCACCAGTGATTTAATCTCATCGGCTCACCTTTCTCCTGCGGGAGGGGCTAGCAATATTGACTCAACCTTCTGAGGTTGCGGAAGGCTCCAGTAAATTTTGAGTGCTTTTGCAAAATAGCATTTTGCAAATGGTTACCTCGATCTCTTTAGCAACTTTCCTATGCATATTAATCACCTGGCGTGGTTATTTAAAAAAACATGCAGAATTGGGAATAGTTTTAGAAGCTTTAGAGATGCCGCAGATTCAGGTCTGAGGTAGGGACCACACACAACCGGCATTTTAAGCAAGTATCCCAGCTGATTCCTCTTGGGGCGGGGGTGGGGGAGGGTTGGGAAGCATCTCACAGTCAGATGCGATTAAAGAAAGGGAGGGGAGATCACTCCACTAAGATTTCCATTTTTTTCAACTTTATTCGTTCGGTGATTCTGCGACTCGGGGAGCTCTCCTTCCTTTCCCGACCCACCTCCCTTTGTGTAGGCTCTGAACATTAGCATAGATAGAAAGAGGTGCACAGTTTAATGTGCTGAAAAGGGAAAGAAGGCGGGGTGTGGGCGGGGCAAGGCTTGACCAGTGTTTAGCTATGCTAACTGCAAAGTCTGCCTGGCTGGTTCTAGCCGGCTGACTCTGGCAGAGGAAGTCAGAGAGAAGGGGATTCAGCAACTCCTTGTTTGCCAATGGAGGTTCTGACTTAAGGCACTCAGCACTTTTTCGCTAGCCACGTGCCTTTCACAGTTAGCTGTGCCATAGAGAAAACACTTAGGTGCTGGTAACCACCCTAGAGAATGTACGCGACTTTGCATCTCTCCTTGCTATTTTGAGCCCTTCATTTTTAATCAAATCCCAGCTTGTGTTTCCTTGTCCTGAACCTCAGAAGAAGATTTGCAACAGATGGTGCCTACGGGGCATTTAAATTTTTTTTCCCTTGTTTTACAAGCTAGAAAGAAGAAAAAAGAACCTACAAACTTATTGTACATCAGTGTGTGGATTGGTGTGTGTGTGTGTGTGTGTGTGTGTGTGTGTGTGTGTGTGTACGTGTGTACCATACCGTTCATATCAATATACACAATGCAGACTAGTAGAACTTGGAGTTACCAGTATCTGGGTGGGTGTGGTGGTCCATGCCCTTGAGCCTTACTCTTCAGAGGGAGTTTGAAGCCAGCCTAGGCTACACACACACACACACACACACACACACACACACACACACACACACACACAGCCAGACTTAGGAGCCCAGTGTTTTGAGGCACCCCTGTAATCTCAGGACTCTGGAGTCTGAGGCAAGAGGATCATGAAGTCCAGGTCAGCCTAGGCCACTCAAAGAAAAAGCTAAAAACAAGGAAAGAGTAGTAAGAGTTGGTTGGGTCTGGGCAGATAAATCTTATTTGGTAATGAAGAGGTAATCAGAGAGATGCAGGGTAGTAATTTTTGAGGTGTACTCAAAGTTCATCTTTCCTTTAACCAAGCACTTCCAAACTTAACTAATGGCTTCATAGCCCAGGGCAAACATTCAAATATAATTATTTATATTTAACCCATTTCTCTTTGATTGCTACTCTACTATTTTGGTATCAACTTAAATACTGGCCAATATTTATCGAGTTCTTACTATGAGTTACGTTAGAATGTATTAAGTTTGGGTAACTTCATTAGCCCTCATAATAAAGCAGCACTAATAAGATCTTTATTGATGAAAAAACAAGGTTTAAGGAGGTTATACAACAGTCCCAGACAGCTAGTAAGTAAGGCTGGGGTGTCAAATAAGATTTATCTCATTCCAAGGGGGTAGTGTCACCTGCGTAGTATGAATTTCCAGGGGATTCAGCTTACTCTACAACCTTCAGAGCAATGTTAATTCACCAGCTAAAAGGCTGGTGACCATTGCTCTCATAGCACTGGCTGTTCCTCTCAAGAACCTGAGTTCAATTCCCAGCACCCACACTTTGGCTCACAACCATCTGTAATCCCGCTGGGACTCAGGTAGCATACATGTAGGCAAACCATGAAAATAAAGTAATCGTTAAAATAAAATAATGGTTAAAAAAAACAAACAGTGGGGATATCATTAAGCCAAGCCAAAATACTTATAATGAGGTATATTTTAAAGGAGATCTGAGATGAGAACTGTCTAAATATACCAACCATGAAGCAAGCCTCTGCATATGGCCGTTCTGGGTTTGCAGATGGGAGATTTGGAGATTTTAGTACCATTATGTCATTTAAAAAAAAGTTAAATGGTGATGTGTTCATGTAGCATTATCCACGGTTTAAAATGAGCCATATCCTTAGATAAACCTGAGTCAGGGTGATCTCTAAAATTCCACGAAGAAGCTCTAGGAATCCAGTTTGAGAGCGGACTGTTGCTAACCCCCATGAACATAAAATAATATATTTTGCTGTTCAGATATCACTAAGGAAAAGTTTCAAAGGATTTAGACCAGAATCCTGGCATTCTCTTAGAACTAGGCTCGGGGATGGTCTCAGCTTTATTTTGCTGTCTTTTCCAGGTCCCTAAGGTGTGCCTTGGTTCTCTTCAACGATAAGCCCATTAACACTAGGCATCAAAAGGCTGCCTGTTGGCTTTGTATTTTTAGAACACCTTTTTGTCCCTTCCGTTAGCATGCGTTAAAACCAATATTGTAAGCTTTCAGATTATTGCAGGGTGATGTGGTGGACGATAGGTAGCACTTTAAAACTGCAAGTGGTCATCGAGTTGATAGTATGCCTGCAGCTTTACTGCACAACCTACTTTTTCTGGAAGGTCTACAGTTACCTTACGGTTATCAGTCGGATTCTGTTACAATGGAAAGAATGAGCTGTGCAGCTCTTCTCTGCCAAACTCTCTCTCTCTCTCTCTCTCTCTCTCTCTCTCTCTCTCTCTCTCTCTCTCTCTGTGTGTGTGTGTGTGTGTGTGTGTGCATTAGGAAGTGTGTGCATGTGAATCCATATGTGGCATGTGTGTAGTTGGGATCAAGTGTCCCAGGGGGCTATCAGAGTAGCTGCCTCCCTGTTTCTTAAGGCAGCATCTCATACTTCACATTGGCTTCTCCAAATGTGTGCTTTGTGAAGAGTATCAAACCTTCTTCACAAAGGTTAGCTTAGGTTGCTCTCAGTGACATATCAAAGAGAGCATAGCCACTCATAATTCGCAGGTGCTCTGGGTCAGGCAGGGCTATGGACTTAACCGACTGCAGATTAAAAACTATCGGAAGCATTTTCTGGTGTTTACTCGTCGTTTGCATATTTGTTGAATTCAGTATGACATCCTCTAGAGATGGTTTAGGAAGTGTGTGGGTTCTATGCAAACATTACCTGTCACTTTAAATATATGCAACTTGAATATCCCTTGAATATCCCAAGGTCCAGTTACCATGGATATTGAGGGACTGCTGTGCTTCCTAGCTCCTTATGACAATTCTAAATTAAGGAGGTGTGGTGGCTATTCCTGGTTGCCAACTTAACTATAGCTGGAATGAACGACAATCCAGAAATGGAGGGCACACCTATGATCCAGACCGTGAGGCTGGAAGACACATGTGTCTGACCTGGATCTTGGCAGAGAGATCCTGAGATACTGGCCATGAAAAGTTTAAGCAAAGGCAAGGTAGTTCACGGTTTTAATCCCAGGAGACTGAGGCAAGGAGATCAGCATGGGACAGATCCAGGGGTGGTGGTACATGCCTTAATCTGGGCCACATCTTCTGCTGGGGGCCTACTTAAGGATATTGGAAGGAGGAAGATTCCTTCTTGCCAGCACATCTGTTGGAACCTTCTACAGAAGATCAGCTAGCCTCGTGGGACTGAGTGACTACTTCCCCTCCACAGCTGCCTACTGTTGGGTTAGTTAAGACTACAGACTGTAAGTCATCACGATGAATTCCCTTAATATATACATTTATAAATTCTATAACTCTAGAGAACCCTGACTAGTACAACAGCTAACTCCTTTTTAAAATGACCAGGGAAGTGAATTTTCTTCAGAAGGTCACACAGTTAGCGGGGACGGCCATCCAAATGTTAGCAGTGTGTCTCCAGCAGCCCACCCTAGGTTATAGTACAGCTCTGAAAATTTATAGAATCTCTGTATACACACGTGGGGGAGAAAGAGCTAGGCTAGATCACACTTGTGGGACGTGGTCTTCTGGCTGTACAGGAGGTGTACAGGAGCCTTATCCTCGGAGCAATTTCACCCACCCTCTAGACCAGTGGTTTTCAACCTTCCTAATGCTGTGTGACCCTTTAATACAGTTCCCGATATTGGGGTGACCCCCAACTGTTACTTCATAACTGTAATTTTGCTATTGTTATGAATTGTCTTTTTCCATGGTCTGAGGTGACCTCTATGAAAGGGTGGTGACCCACAGGCTGAGAACCACCTGTGCTGCTGGTCTTCGGGGCTCAGTATCTGAAATCAGCAGCTGTGTCCATTCTCCCTTCTCCCTCTCCCCATGATTAAGAAGCTTGGTAAGAAGTTGTTGGCTGGGGTTGGGGATTTAGCTCAGTGGTAGAGCCCACTTGGCTAGCAAGCGCAAGGTCCTGGGTTCGGTCCCCAGCTCCGGAAAAAAAAAAAAGTTGGCTGAAGTGACTTGACAACAGGGTATAGAGTGCTTGGATTGAAGCTCATATCTGGGATCTCTGACTTAATTTATTTAGGAATGAATTTTTAACGTAAAGAAACGTCACTCCCTACTCTTGGTTTCATTCACGGTGTAGAAAAGGGACTTACGTAGTGGAGTGTGGTCAAACGTTTATTTAGCCTCTTCTTTGGACGATTTATTAGGTTTCAGGATGTAGGAAATGCTCCTAAATACGATGTTTATTCTGACATCAACTCGCCCGGCTGGCTCTGGCTTCCTTGTCTCTCTTTGAACCTGCCCAACCCATAGAATTTATTATGTCGCTTATTTTCTTTTGTGGCGCAGGGTCGCCTGTGATCCTCCTGCCTCAGCCTCCCTTAGCGTACCAAGCTCAGCCAAGGAGCAGTTAACGCGCCTTTCCATACAGAGAGGCATTGTCTTCGGTGCGTTCGCGGATCGGGACTATTAGTTACCATCATCTTTGTCCCCAAATCTCTGCCTTCTGGTGAGCCAGGACGCCAGGGAGGGAGGGCCGCTAGCCCCACTGCGGGCGGCGCGAGTCCCCTGGCCAGATCTCGCGTGGGGGTGTCGGCGGTCATCAAAGCGGTCACGGCCGGCCGCAGCCCAAGGAGGGGCTGCGCTGGCGGGAGGGCGCACAACGGCAGGGCCTACTCTCGCGGTGCGGAGCGGAACAAACCTCGCCCCGGACCCGTTTTCCTGGCTCCGAGAGGACGGTTTGGGGGCGGGTGGCTAGGCGCGTCCTTGGAGCGCCCGCGTGCCTCCCCTCGCGAGCGCGCGCCCCGTGGCTCCCCTCCGGCAGCGGGGAGGTCCCCTCGCAGGTGTCAGTCGGTCGAGCGCGCTCGCCTCGCCGCCCCGCCCCCCGCCGCCCCGCCCCCCGCCGCCCCCCGCCCGCGCGTGCGGCGCTTGGGGGCGGGGCCGCGCGGGTCCTCGGCTCGGGCGGGGGGCGCGCGGCGCCTCGGTCTGGGGGACGCGGGGCGGCCTCGCCGGCGTCGTGCGCTGTGTGTGTGGTGTGAGCGGGATCGCGCGCGCGCGCGGTCGGGCGACAGGCGAGTGAGGGAGCGAGCGGCGGCCGGGCGTGAGCGAGTGTGTAGGAACGGGAGTGCGGGCGTGGGGGGGAGGGGGGGAAAGGGAGAGGCCGGCCGACCGCGAGGCCGTGAGAAAGTGGGCGAGTGGGTGAGGAAGCGCGGCCTGGCTGCGGGAGCCGGCGGCGAGGAGAAAGGAGGCGGCTCCCGGCATCCCGCCCCCTCCCCCTCCTCAGCGGACTTCCCGCGGCCCGCGCTTGCTCCTAGGCGGCGGCCGGGCCGGGCAGGCGAGGGAGGAGCCGGCGGCCAGGTGAGCAGCAGGCCGCCCCTGGCGGCGGCGACGGCGGGGGCTTGGGCCGGGGGCGCGCCCTCGAGCCGGAGGCTTCGGCCGGGGACCTGGAGCGGAGCTCGGCGGCGGGAGCGGACGCGGCGCTGCGCGGGGGCGGGCGCCTGAGGCCGGTGGTCGCTTGGTACCACAGTCAGCGGAAGCTGAGGAGAGTCCGCTGCGTGCGGGAGGGGGCGTGAGGCGGCGATCGCGGCGTGAAATTAGTCTGCTTTCCCGTGTCGCCGAGGGGGTGTGGTAAGCCTGGGAACGCTGCTTAGAGTAAAACCTGCGGGCTGCTCGACTGTCCTCAGGGGTGTGGTTGTCGCCACTGTCCTTGTTTCCTCTGAAGAATTTGATGTGACCGAGGCTGGAGGATGATGTGAGCCTCACCCAGAGGTTACTACGTGCCTCCCAAGGAGTAAAACTTAGAGTAGCGATCGGCTATTTAAATTTTTTTCTTTAACAACCTTTGGAACAAGAAGGAAGGAGGTCACCAAATAATTGAATGTTTGACTAAAGTAGACCCCCCCCCCACATCCAGATAGAGAACAACTTCAGTCCTATTAATTTAATGTTTCTCATCCCAGGTTTGTAATCCCTGTACTCTGTAAGGGATTGTATTCATGAATAGAGAGTGTTAATCAATGAGGTTTTTATACTAACCAAGCTGTGTGTACCTTGAATGTAAATTCTTTCAATGTTACTTTATTTTCCCAACAATTAACTACAGTTTTCCCAATGTCTCTGAAGTTGGGTTAAGTTTCAAATCTACGTGGAAAGTATCAGTTGAGTATGGAGGGTTTTTTGTTTTGTTTTCTTTGTGGACATTTTAAATCGTTAATGGTATCCATGTCCATGCAGATTTAAATGCCATTTAAGTCTCTTCTTCATAATGGGTACTTTGGTGGTTATTTCTGTTTTAAAACAGCTGACAATATATTTTTTTAAGCTACTTGGAAGAAAACAAGGAAATTTCAGTCATGGAGATTGGAGTTGTAACCCAAACCATTGTTGGTCTTTCCTTGTGTCATTGCTTCTTAGTGTTAGTTTGGCAAACTTTCCATCTCGTTTTTCCTTCTGTTTGCTGGAAGTCCCTTTAGGTACTGGAGTCCAAGTGTTGGGGAGTCCATGTATTGGGGAGTCCATGTGTTTGTCTGAGTCTGACAAAACAGCTAGGAGGTGAAGAGCTAGTCCTCTACCCAGTCAAGAGCCATTGCCTTGGTCCCCTTTCTTACCACATCGCCTAAGGAGCATGGTGCCCAACCTAAATTTAGCCTGTTGCCCATTGACCACCAGCTACCGTCTGGGTTCTGTTAGTTTATACTGGACAGTTTTATGGGAACATTTTTTTTTTTTTTTTAGTCCCTATTGGATACTTCAGTGGTTGCATGGGGGTTAGAATGACAATACAAAGTTATCTCCCCCTTCCCCCATCGAGGCAGGCCCTGAACGTTGAGGCAGGGACTGAGGGCAAGGAACAGGTTCTTCACTCAGAGAAGCAGGAGTAGCTTTACTCCAGGCATAGCCTTGTTAACTGAGAGATAAGTGGGTGGAGGAAAAAATAATGACTATGTGACAAGGGAGAAAAAGCAAACATAAAGAGGATGGGTTTATTGTAAGTCTCTATGAGCACCTTCTCCTTAATAATGGATTCCTAGGGAGACTTATGGCAGGTAAATTCACCATATTCTGTAATCCAAGAAGTTAGTCATGTTTTTTAAACCGTGAGGGAGAAAATGTTAGCTGCGCTATCATGCACAGTACAGCTGTGTTCCAAGAGAAGCTGAGTAAGGTTAAGTACTGATTTAGAGAAACTGTCTTCACTTACTTGGAATCTTCTTGATTGTCATATTAAGAATATTGAGAAATAATATGGAACCTCCGAAAATATCTATACTTATGTATTTTAGATCCATGTGCTATATGTATATGTATTGTGCAGTTTAGATTTGGAGAAAGGACTTTCATAGTGACATAGAAATGCCAGGCTGTTTTTTAGTGTTTTCCAGTATTTTCCTCGTCTCCAGATTGCCTTAGACACAAAAGCTACAGTCTCATTACCCCTACTCCTTCTGAGGCTGGAGTGTGTGGGAACCTCCATGTGTCCCCTCCCTTTTACTAAAGTTCTGTTTTTGTTCTTCCAATTTTAACTGTTAAAACTATTTCAGGATCAGAGAGGTGATAATTGATAGTGACATCAGGCTGACACTAGACAACCCTGGCTTCAAACTCACTAAGTGGACCAGGCTGCACTTGAATTCTGCCTGGAATAAAAAAAAAAGTGTGTCGCCAGCTGCTCTCTCCACCCTCCCAGTGCCAAAGCTGGGAGCTCTGTGTGTGTTATTCAGACTATCACTGCCATTCCCCTTCATTAAGAAAAATTGGAAAAATAAGGAATGAACACTCGCAGTATATAACTACCTTTTTTTGTTGAGGTGAGCAATTACCTGATATGCAGCAAGGTAAGGGAAGGATTTAATTGGGCTTATTAGTTCTAGGGCAGTGGTTCTCACCTTCCCAACAGTGGAGCTGGTAATACGGTTCCTCACGTTGTGGTCACACCCCCCCTCCCCCGATAAAATAATTTTGTTGGTACTTCATAACTAAGGTTTTGCTACTGTTATGAATTGCAATGCAGATATCTGTTGCAAGTCCTAAAGTGATCACAGCCCATAGGTTGAACCACTGCTCTAGTCCCTCATGGTGGGGAGAGAAGGGGACATTGTGTGTGGGGGTGGGGTGGGGGGGATGGGTGGGTCATATGTGTGGTCAGGAAGCACTATGAGATGAATGCTGGTGTTTAGCTGGCTTTGTCCTTTTTATTCAAATCTATTCCCATATTCTGCCTGTATTCAGGGTAGTTCTTACCTCTTCAGGGGAACCTCTAAGGAAACTTTCTCATAGGTACAGGTACACTGAGATGCATTTCCAACAAGAGATAAATCCAAATTGACAATGAAGAGTAATCATCAAAGATGGTTAAGTTACGTTTGAATTTTATGGGATATACATTTGTCTGGTATTAGTATTAGTATTAGTATTAGACACAGCTAACTCAACATTTTTCCATTTTATCTGGGATGTGTGTGTGTGTGTGTGTGTGTGTGTGTGTGTGTGTGTGTGTGTGTGTGTAGCATGTGTGGGGGATGTCAGAACTGGAACTGGAGTTACAGGTGGTTCTAAGCCACTTCCTACATGAGCTCTGGGAACCAAACTCTTGTTAAGAGCAGCAAGCACTCTAAGCTGCTGAGCTCTCCAGCACCACAACACATAGCCAGCTCTTAATCTTAACCCTTAACTTGCCAGTCTAATACATACTATACTTTGTGTCACCCACTGGGGATAACAGCAGAGAGTAAAACAGATGTGGTTCTGTCTTCAGAGTTTGCAGTCTGGTTTCATTGATCACAGCACTAGAGGTTTTTGTTTGTTTTTTGTTTTGTTTTGTTTTGAGGCAGGGTTTCTCTGTAGTCCTGGCTATCCTGGAACTCACTCTTTAGAACCAGGCTGGCCTCAAACTCAAGAGATCTCAGAGATCAGCCTGCCTCTGTCATCAATCACGACCCAGCTGATCATAGTACTTTTAGTCTGCCACATTTCCCAGCTATGTCTGTAAAGTATCAAATTCTCATGATATTATAAAAACTCAGTTGATAAGCTGGTAAACAACCTTATGTGCCAGATTAATTTTATACCCTTTCTCCCACAAAGTGTCAGTATGTCATGAGTTATGACAAAAAAATTAAAAAGTACACTCATCACCTAAATGCTTCTGTACCTTTAACCCCCTTCTGATACTACTTGACTGGTTAATGAATGCTCTTAATACTTAAGTCTGAAGCAAACACATAATTATTGCCAGGTCACTTGTCTTTTACTACTTTGCCCTCCATTTTGGGTAGTATTTCCGTTTTTGTATTTTATCTTAGGTAAATTCCCCTCAACAGTATTAGTAATTCTCTAACTTGTTAGGCTTCAGTAAAAGAGCAGCTTTTAAATTCCTTTACCAAAGGCAGTAATGTCTGGAAAGGAAATTTGGGCAGGTTTGGCATTTTAACTTAAACGTGAGGAACTTTGAGCTACACTGTGCTTTGCACCTCAGAAACTTTTTGTGAAACTTTGTGCCATCTTGTAGAGATACCTTGTAACAGAATATTTGGTTTGATTTTAGAGTTCATTTAAAGTTGGCTTGTAGATAGACCAAAGACTGGTAATTTAATAACTAAAGCTTCATACAGTTTAAGTAAAGAGTATTATTTTTCTGACTAGTATTGAAAGTGTGTAAAAACTTGCAGTTCACTTATGGCTTTTATTTTTTTTTCTAATTTTCATGTATTACAATAAACACTACTATTTCCACTAACTTAAATATCCATTTTCAAGATCTTACCTGCAAAACTGAACTTCTATTCATTTGACAATCTTTTTTTTTTTTTTGGGGGGGGGGTTCTTTTTTTTCGGAGCTGGGGACCG
Organism: Rattus norvegicus; assembly: GCF_021556685.1. NCBI lineage: Eukaryota > Metazoa > Chordata > Mammalia > Rodentia > Muridae > Rattus > Rattus norvegicus. The sequence continues at coordinate 157,750,041 of NC_141537.1, read as the reverse complement.
AACCCAGGGCCTTGCGCTTCCTAGGTAAGCGCTCTACCACTGAGCTAAATCCTCAGCCCTTCATTTGACAATCTTATAATTTAGCCCTATGATAATTACCATTCTATATTCTATCTCATGATTTTGACTAGTATAGGTACCTTATACAAGTAAAACCATGCCTTGTTTTTCTGTCATTGTCATACTTGATTTAACATGTCCTCAGTGTTCATTTAACTTGTAGCATTTATCAAAGTTCCATTTTTCTAAAGACAATTTTTATATGACTATGAGTGTCTTACCTACATGTATGTATGTGTACTACATGTGTGATGCCAGAAGAGGGTGTCACATCACCTGCAACTAGACTGAGCCCCCAAATTTAATTTCTTTTTAAAAATGAACAAACATTTTAGGCTGCTAGTGGTGGTGGTATTGGTGGTATTGGCAGTGTCAGTGGCACACACCTTTAATCTCAGGATGCAGAGCCAGGCAGATCTCAGTTTGATGCCATCCTGGTCCATAGAGTAAGTTCCAGGTCGGCCAGGGCTACACAGAAAAACCCTGTCTTGAAAAACAAAACAGAAAAGGGCTGAATAATTTTTTGTGTATACATGCAACATGCACACACACACACACACACAGACAGACACAGACACACACGCCAACTTATTCATGTGTCATTTGATAGTCAGGGTCTTTGTAGCCTAACCTGGCCTAACTCATTCTTCTCCTTTCAATGGGAATCCAGGTGTGCTGTCACTCAATGCTTCAATATGGTTTTGGCTTGCATTTCCCGTAAGTGGTGTCCAAACTCTTACTTATGGCATTTAAAAGTGATGTATTTTACTTATGGGTATGTGTTTATGCATGGGCTGCAGGTCTAAGAACAACTTTTGGAGGACATTCCATCCTGGGTTGCAGGGATAGAAGGTAGGTCATCAGATGGCAAGCCCTTTTGCTGGTCTACTCAGTGAGGGTTTGTTTTTATCTTTTTGTCTTTTTTTTTTTTTTCCCCCTTCGGATCTGGGGACCGAACCCAGGGCCTTGTGCTTGCTAGGCAAGCACTCTACCACTGAGCTAAATCCCCAACCCCGTTGTTTTTGTCTTTTTATGTGCTAGCACTGTGTCTAGCTCTGTCTTTAGTTTGATATCTTCAGGTACATTATAGCTTAGATATTGACATGCTAATATGAATTAATTAATTGAATTCTTTATTCTGTCCACTTAAAGTTTCTTATTTTTGGTTTATTTGGTGATATGATTTATTTTGGGGATACAACAGTTTGCTCTTTCTGGACTTCTAGGACTTTTCTATTCTAGTAGAATTTTCTATTCTAGTAGAATTTTGTTTTTTGTTTTTTGTTTTTTTTGTTGTTTTTTTTTTTTTTTTTTTTTTTTTTTTTGGTTCTTTTTTTCGGATCTGGGGACCGAACCCAGGGCCTTGCACTTCCTAGGTAAGCGCTCTACCACTGAGCTAAATCCCCAGCCCCTAGAATTTTGTTTTTGATTTACTTTTTTGAGACAGGATTTCTACATAGCTCTGGGTGTCCTGGAATTCACTATGTAGACCAGGCTAGTCTCAAACCTGATTTCCCTGCACTCCCAAGCACTGGGATTAATGGTGTGAGCCACCATGCCAAAGTTTAGTAGTATTTTTTGTTTGAATATAGGAATGCTCAGATGCTATACAAAATAAAATAACAAGAGAAAGTTGTATACACAAACACTTGATAATCATTTCTTGCTGACTTGTAGCACAAATGGTCAAGGGAATAATAAGTTTCTAAAACTGTTGAACATGGGTAGTGTAAAACAGGAAAGTTACAGTAGCCTGTAACAAGAATTTCTAGATATTATTGTATCCGTATATATATTTTTTTATTTATTTTATGTATGTGAGTACACTATTGCTGTCTTCAGACACACCAGAAGAGAGCATTACATCCTTTACAGATGGTTGTGAGCTACCATGTGGTTGCTGGGAATTGAACCTAGGACCTCTGGAAGAGCAGTTAATGTTCTTAACCACTGAGCCATCTCTCCAGCCCAGTATATTTCTGGTCCTAGAGTACTGGTTCTCAACTTTTCTCTAGCTGCAAACCTTTATTTTAATCCTTTAATACTTTATTTTGGTAACCCCAACCACAAAATTTATTTTTGTTGCTACTTCATAACTGTAATTTTGCTACTGTTATTAGAATGTAAACATCTGGTTTCTAGTGGTCTTAGGTGACCCCTGTGAAAGGGACTTTTGACCCCCCAAAAGGTTTAGATGTACTTTTCTAGAGGCTCCTGGACCCTGGCTTTACACAGTTGTCAAGGGTCAAGCCTTAGCACAGCTGTGCTTTGTTAGGTTGACCTCTCCTCGTTCAGTGCTGCTGCACCACTGTCACAGAGCCCGTAACTGGGTGCATGATGAAGAGAGGGCTAGAGACACTGTGCTAGGATGACTTGTAGAGTTGCAGTACTACTTCAACTCATTCATCCAAAATGTTCAGCCAAAAAAGTAGGACTATATCTAGCTTCCAGAAAGCCTACAGTGTGTGTGTGTGTGTGTGTGTGTGTGTGTGTGTGTGTGTGTGTGTGTATATATATATATATATATCCTTTTGTTTACTAGGCAGTCTGACCCTTTAGATCATTTATCCAGCCTGTCTGCTAAATAACCTGTCAGATGAAAATGTCACATGAATGGTTTTGTTGATTATATTGTAAACTAGCATTGTATTTGGTATAAAAACCCAAATGAGTTTACTTATCCAAATTTTCATTGATAGAAGCTTTGTATGTAGTAAAATGTGAAGAGAAATCTGGTTTTCAAGGAGGGGGAGTGTAAGGGAAGATTAGGGACAAATAGTGGCTGGGAAATGAAAGGAGGATTTGCAAAAAAATGCTGAAACCAGAAAACCTTTATTCCTGGCTTTATTGTAGCATCTTGGATAGCTTCTTGTAACAATACATGCCCTTCTTTATCATCTGTATCATACATAGCTTAAATGAGATGATGTCTGGAAAGTGTTTTATGAACCACAAGTGAAAGCTTTTTCAACCTTTTACCTACATAAAGAACAAGCACTCGTCTGTGTATTGCCTTTGCCAGATCTTAGTTGCCTTGTGTAGTTTTTATAAAGACTGATGGTAAAACTTCTTTTTAAGTCTTTTGATAGAGGGTCCATGTTGGATTTGGGTAGGAAAATGGTCACATAAAATAAGATAAATACCTTTTTTAGTGTCATGAGAAGAGGTATTTGTGTAGGATAAGTTCATGAATGGATGGACATGAAAATGTGGTCTCTTTGTGAAGTCTACTTATGAATATCAGGGACAGTGGTGATGATTCCTGTCACTGCTGAAGCCCTTGTCAACTATTCTGTCTGCCTAAGAGGTTGATTCTCGTCTCTCAGGACACAGAAGCAGTGATCCTATAAGTGAGCATATGTAGGCACAATGAAAATACTTGACCATTGGAAATCCATACCCAAAGTTATGTCTGTGATATATGATCAGTCTAATTTTATGTGAATTCTAAATTGTATTTTCTCGGGGTTGAAAGGATTTGTAGACATTAGGATCTGTTGAATGAGGGGTAAAAACTTTCATAAACAGATTTGACTAAATCTAAAATGTAAAAGGTAAGTTCTGTTATCAAGTAAATTACTAAGCACCTAGTATGATTAGGACAGACTCTGGAGATGTAGGCTCTGCTGCTAACTTATTTTTGATGGGGAGGGGAGTCTTTTCATTGTGTGCTGGACATGTAACCCAGGCCCTGTAATCAGCTCTCTTAATGAAGTTTCTTAGTCTGTGTGGTATTATACTGTTGTGATGGGTGAGTTGAAATAGTGTGTACAGAAGCATTCCTTAGAGCTGGAGATGGGTAAGTTATATGGTGTTCGCTTAGCTAAGGTTCATCCACAGAACCTGCTAAATTCAAATGCATCTAATTATCATGTACCAAGCCTGAAATGGGAAGGGGAGGCAGTCAGATCAGGTGCTAGAGGCATCCTTGGTCTTCGATGCTGCTGCTGCCTGTAGTATGAGTGTGGGAGATAGGACAACCTTCAGTTTTTACTTTCAGGGTTCCTGGGATCAAGCTCTGGTTGGGGATTAAATTCAGGTTGTCAGACTTGGGCTTGTGCTGCATTTTTCCTTCTGAGCTGTTTCTGGCCTAATTTGGTTTTGTTTTGTATTCTGGTTTTTGATTTGAGTGTTTACTATTGTAGCCCAGGCTGTCCTGAGAATTGCTGTGTAGTTCTGCTGGCCTTGAAGGATTGAAGGTATAGACTTGCTACTACACCGGCATAAGGAACTCTTTTTATAATAGTCACTTAAAACATAACACAAGCTCTTGCTCCCTGCTCTTCCCTCCTCCCCTCTTCCCCTCTGTCCCTTCTCTCCCCATTCCCTCCCCCCTTCCCTCCATGTGCTCATGGCTGGAGTCTCCTCTCCTCTCCTCTCCTCTCATTAAACCTTTCCATGTGGAAAAAAAAACCAACATAACACAAACACTGTGTGCTGTATGGCTTATCTGTCTGTGCTGGTCTGTATATGTGTATGAAGTCTGGATTTCTTCCTTCTGGGTTTTTTTTGTTTGTTTTTGTTTGGTGTGTGTGTGTGTGTATGTATGTATGTGTGTATGTGTGTGTGTGTGTATGTGTACGTGTGTGTGTGTGTGTGTATGTATGTGTGTATGTGTGTGTGTGTGTGTGTGTGTGTGTGTGTGTGTGTGTATGATGCTGGGATCTCTCTTCCAAGTAGCTAGGCGAGCTGTCCAGTATCTGCCCATCTCAGTTCCTGCTAGTACCGGGTTTATAGACTGCTATACCAAGCTTTTATATGGTACTAGGGATCTCAACTCAGATACTTGTGCTTGCAAAGCAAACACCTTAACCACAGAGCTGTCTCCCTAGGCAGCCCCCACTTACTGACTTTTCACATAGGGTCTTCATGTAGCCGGAGGATAATCTAGAATTGAGATTTCCACATCCTGAGCCCTGGCTACAGATAAGCACCTGGTTTATGTGTAGAGAGAGTTTGAACCCAGAGCTACATCTCTAGTTTAAATTTTTTCTGTTAGTTTTTTAGATTAGCATTATAGGCTGGAGTTAGTAAAAGGTGCTTGCTACCAAGCAGGACAGCCTGAGTTCAACCCCTGGGTCTTACCCGGAAGAAAGAAAGGCCAGCTTTTCAGTTAAGTTATTTATTTACTTTACATCCTGATCACAGCTTTCCCCTCCCTCCTGGAGATCCTGCTTTTAAAAGTTGTCCTCTGACATCCACATGAGCCCACACAGTGCATGTACTTACACACCCTACATAAGTACAATTATGAGGAAAAAAACAAGCAGTCAAAGTAATGGGCTTCATATGGTGTTTAAAATATCTTGTTGTAAAAAAAATTTTTAAAAAATATCTTGTTGTTGTTGTTGTTTGTGCATTGATGCTTTACCTGCATGTGTGAGGGTACCAGAACCTCCTGAACTAGAGTTAGACAGTTGTGAGCTGCCATGGGGTGCTGGGAATTGAATCCATGTCCTCTGATAGAGCAGTGAGTGCTCTTACCAACTGAGCCAGTGACTCTGCAGCCCCTCAAGACACTTTATGCAGAATTAAGCCCACTTGTCACCTTCTACTCCCTTCCCCTGCTTTGTGCCTCCTCCAATCTCAAATTTATTGCCCTCTCCTATAGTATAGTATAACTATAGTATATACATGTGCACACATGTAAAAATTAAAACCCAGGATCTGCATATAAGAGAAAACATGGTTTATATTTATAACATTCTAATTTCCAACTTTCCAAGTGCCATTTTTTTTAAAGCTGAGTAAAATTCCATTGTGTGTGTATATATTTGTATAGCTATCACATTTCATTATCTGTTCCATGCAGACGAGTTTGTTGGCTCTTGTGAGTAGTGCAGTTAAAAGCATGGGTATGCAGACCCCTCCTAGGAGTTGAGTCTCGGTGCGCACCAGCGATGGCACAGCTAGGTCACGTTGGACAGTGCTTTTTTCTTGTTGCTTATTTGCGTTTGAAAACCTCCATACTAATTTCAGCAGTTGCTGTACCTGTTAGTGTTCTTCTTACATATAACCATTTCTCTTTTTGCCTCATCGGCATCATTTATTGTTTCTTGATAAACATTCTGCCTGAGGAGACAGAATCAAAGTAGTTTTAATTTGCATTTCCTGGTGGCTCACAATATATTGGTGTTGTTTTTTTATTTTTTATTTTTTTTAGAATTGTCCTCAGTTCCCCTTTCTTCTCCCCTTTGTTTGAGACAGGGTCTCCTATTGGTTCATTTATTGTTTGTAAAGTTATTTTTATTGTATGTATATATGAGTGTCTGTATATATATTAGACCATATGTATCTGGGTTCTGGCAGAGGCTGGAGGGCATCAGAACCTCTGGAACTTGTATTATGAATGGTTATTAGCAACCAAGTGAGCAGTGGGGACTGAACCTATGACCTCTGCAAGAACAGTGCGTGCTGAGCTGTCTCTGTCTCTTTTTTAATTGTATTGGTTCTTTGTGAATTTCACATCATGCAGTCCAATCTCTCGTGCCCCTCCCCTCATGCCCACCTTCAGCAGTTCTTACAGTCTAGATATCAATCATCATCTGAGGTGTAACTGACAAAGATTTTCTTCCATTCTGTAAGGCGGTCTCTATTGTGAATGTTTCCTTTGCTATACTTTATTACTTTGCTATACTATATTATATTTCCATATAATCCTGTTTGTGCTATGTGTTCTAATTTAAGCCTACTAACATAAGACTTAGGAATTATTAGAGTACTGGAAGAGCCTGGCTATAGGAGCTTGAACCTGCTGGACATATGGCTGCTGAGCTGTGTCACCAGCCCTGGATATATATTTTTTTAAATGACCTCAGTCCTCTCAACTGAGGACTGAATCACTAGATTCACTAGCTAGAACTTGTAGACACAGAGGGTTAAGTATACGAAAGAACTTCTGCAAAGCATCTAATGTTAGACCATCTGATTTATATAACAAGTGTAGGAGCCTGGTATGGTGCCACATGCCTTTTAATCCCAGCCAGGTTTACAGAGCAGGGTTCAGGCCAGTCAGGTTTACATGGCATGAACTTGTTTCAAAAAACAAACAATAGTAAAATACGTGGTTGGCATGCTAGATTAGCAGGTAAAGGTGCTTTCTACCAAGCCTAGCAACCTCTGTTTGATCCTTAGAACCCACACGGTGGGGAGAACTGAACTGATTTGTCCTCTAACCTGTGTTCGCGCGCTGCTGCTCCCAATAAATGACGAAGCGTACTCCCCATCCTATAGTATGCTAGTGCTAGAGTACAGGCATAATAGTATATTAGAGAAGAGTCAGGATGAACAGCTTCGTTAAAACATTTCAGCCTAGAGTATACTAAGCAGCTAGGTCTAAGTGTAGATTTTTTCAAGTAGCAGGAAGTATGAGAGAAGAGACTGGCAGTGAGGTGGTACAGAGGGAAGTATTATAGTATTCTGAGTGCATGGTGATTGAAGAGACCAGTGAGATTCAGATAATACAGAAAAGGAATTAATTAATGTGTGCCTTTGCAGAAGTAGTAAAGAAAGGTAAGATAAAGCAAAAGGTTTCTGAATTGAATGTCACAACTGATTTACATATGTATATACATATATATGTATGAATGAATGAGTTACATAATTGTGAGATTAATAAATCCAGGTCTGTCAAAATGGCTAAATTGCTGCCTTTGAGCACACTAAGCAGGCTGAAGGTGTGTTGGGAATTTTGTGAGTTTTCCTGTGAGACCTGAGTCTTGGCAGACAGAGGTTTGTATTTTAGCAAGGTCTTCAGATGATTGGAGGCTTTTCCACATAATCTTTAAAAATCAGTAGATTATAGCTGTTAATCACTTCTCTGAAATACCTCGAACATATAGACCAGCTATATAATCCAACAGATCTACGTTGTAATCTCGGTAAGCTTATCTAAAAAGTTTAATGTACATGATGGGTGGGGGATATAGGTGCTAAAGCAGATGTGAATTGAGAAATTATAGGATGGCATTTAGTTAGGGAAGCCAATAACTTCATTTCAATGAAATTTGAAATTCAATGATGAGCTTATAACTGGAATGAGATACTAAGGTCCATGTTTCAAAATTAGCTGAAATCTGGGTGAAAATAGCATTTCTAGGTAGTAAATGGGTTTAGATTGAAAATGTGAGGTTTATGAACAGGAGAGCTATGAGGGACAAAAGACACTTACAGGAGTGCCTACTCTCAACAGATACAAATCCTGTTCCATATCAATAGACTGCCACTCCTCCCTCCTTGCTATTTTTTTTAACCCTTTAACCACGTACTCAGAGGGAAAGGAGAACATGTCATCCTTTTTTTTTGTTTGTTTGTTTTATTTTTTGATGTTATGCTTTTTTGAAAACTGGCATCATTCTGCAGTAAATAGTTATAACTCATTGAAAAGTTCATGAAGTTTAAGGATTTGAATTTTGAGAATATTTTTTATTAAGAAAATTGGAAATAGAAACTAGAATGCTTAAGCTTTTGAAATTATTTAAAGGTGAAAAGAATAACTGTTTTTAGCCTTAATGTAATATGAGAATTAGAAATTTGAGAAAAGTCAGCATTTGCCTGTATTCCCAGCACTAGCAGTGGGTGTGGGAGCAGGGTTGTCCAGTGTGAGCTACATACTGAGATTTATTCTTTTAAAAATGATCTGGGCCGTCTTAAATACTGAAAACAATAACCTTCCTATGATTAGAAGAACTTGAGAGCACTTGCTGTTATTCCTGAGACGACCCAGGTTTGGTTTCCAGCACCCACATGGTAGCTCACAACTATAATTTCATTTCATTTTCTTAGCCTCCAGAGGCACCAGATATGAACCTGGCGCACATAACAAACATGCAGACACTCATACACATTCAATCAAAACCTACTTCTCGCTAAAATTTATATAATTCAATATTTATACACTTTTCCTTGATACTTTGGAAGAAATAGAGGGATGGGAATTACTTGACCTATCTTCACAGCACGAGAGGAAATGAGCAGACGATGGTGCTGCACATTCATAATCACAGTATTTTGGAGATAAGAGATGGAAAGATTGCTAATTGCAGGCTAGCCTGGTCTATTTAGTGAGATACTGTTAAAAGGGGGCTGGGGTGGGGTAGTGACACTACAGTGCTTCTGCAGACATTTGCCAACATTCTGTTTACTTTATAACCTGTAGGAAAAGTAGCCATTTCATTTTGCAGGGGAGACTCTGTTCTTTTTTTTTTTTTTTTTTTTTAAAGATTTATTTATTTACTTAATGTATATAAGTACACTGTAGCTGTCTTCAGACACACCCAACCCCATTACAGATGGTTGTGAGCCACCATGTGGTTGCTGGGAATTGAACTCAGGACCTCGGGAAGAGCAGTTGGTGCTCTTAACCGCTGAGCCATCTCTCCAGCCCGAGACTCTGTTCTTTTAAGATAGTAAATATTGGTCAGTGAGATGGCTTTAGCAGGTAAAGGTAAAGGTAAGATAGTAAATCTTCCAAATAGTTTATGTGCACAGCATCAGAGTCTTGAGCATCGAAGGCAGAAATAGGCCTTTGACCCTAATTGCCTAGGACCCAAGAATGAGCTATAGGACTTAGAAATGAGGCACTGACCGTTTCTAGCTGTGTAACTGTCCAGGAATGTGTCCACAGATAAGCACCTACTGTTCTGGTCAGAGCTGAGCATGCAGCTTCCTGGTGATGCCAGCAACTAAGGTTTGCCCCTCTACCTGTGCTGAGACTGCTTCTAAGGTTCAACACCTTCATTCAATACCTGCTATCTAGAGACTTCATTTGGAAAAGCACTCACAAGAATTTTAATATTTTATTTATAGGTAACCTGAAAAAGTTTTTATTGACAAAACATTTTACTAGGATTGCTAGGGCATCAGCTGTCACTCATAAGCAAAGTCTTAACATGCAGTAATGTTAGTCACCCATTAAAAGATGAGGTCCAAGAACCAAGTAAGACCAGCTACTGACATGGTTTTGGAATGTTAGTCAGTGATTCCTCAAGGGAAGCTTGTCTCGTCTTTCCTTTGTAGCTTTACCTTCTGAGCGAGACCTTTTCATGTGTGTGTGATCATGACTTCCTAGTGAGTTCTTTTGCCATCTGCCTGGCAAAAGTGCCTGATTGGGTACACACTTCTGTGATTGTCCACAGGGAGGAGAGTGTAGCATTTACCCCTCAGAAGAAACATTTGTCCCTTCCATGGAAGATGAAGACAGTGCAGGTTTGCTTTCTAAGTTTTCCACAACTCTGGTTAAGTAAAAACCTTATATACCAAGAAAAGCTTTGTAGTAAAAAAGGTTTGACTAGATACAGTGACATGCTTGTTGAGGAAAGTTGAGGCAGGAGGTTTGGACTATGCGTAGTAAGACCTTGTCTCAAAACAAAGCACCACACATAACAAACTTTTCTGTTCAAGGAAAAGGGAGCATGAGTTTGTATCTTGTAGGCTCTATAGGATATCCCATTATAGGGAAAATAAAACATTTTTGTATTTCTATTACCTCCTATTGTCTTCTAGTGAAATTTAAGTATCTTAAACTACACAATCACTGTGTAGTTTATAATTTTCCAAAATTGGGGATGATATGGTGGTGTTGGCTGGATTTCTTCTTAGCCTAAATTCTTCTTAGCCTTCTTAGTCATTACTGTAGTAGCAGAGAATAACCTCTGGCTTAAAACCACTGTTTACCTTGCGAAAGAAATGGTTCTGATATGAGATTATTAGAATCAGTAGATACTTCAGTGGTAGGCTTGGCAAGCCAAAATACTGAGGGCATATGCTGTTGGTTTACCGTGTGGGTCTGTGGAAAAGACCTCCTCAGGTGATATTTGGGAAAGTGGGGAAGGCTTCATTGAGGGACTGTTTCTGTCTTGCTGCTCAGGAAGCTGCTGATCTGCCTTGCTTTTGCTTCCTTCTAATCTTGACCCGGTTCTGGGTTGAATTCCATGCCATCAGTCATAATTCCTTCTGCTGACGTGCTCTGCATCAGTGGCTTCACCTAAGGGTGTTTGTACCGACCGTGTATAGGCTTCCTTCCTGCTCTTTGAACAGTGCAGGCATTTACTTCTCATTTGCACTGTATTTGATCTAGAGATAATTTCAAGTATGCAAGAGAATATGTGCAGGTTATGTGGTTAAGTAAACTTTTGGTATACTCTGGATGGGAGTGAGGGATGTGAATATGTTTGGGGAGCTAGCCCTCCCTCATATCCAGGATACTGTGGATAAGGGACTGTTCTGGAAGGTTTTTAGGGTTGTATTATTATTATTATTATTATTATTATTATTATTATTAATTTATTTTTTTTTGGAGTAGGAGAGACAAGGTCTCATTTTGTAGAGCGGGCTGGCCCTCAAACTCTGGTTATCTAAAAAAAAAAAAATTTCCCCTCTTTATTATCAAACTAAGAGTGATAAATTATTGCTTTTCAAGACTGATTTTATTGTCTTAGCAATATCAATTTTCAACTGATTCAGAATCAGAGACATGGCACTCTGGAAAGATTCTCAGTTTTTGCACTCTAGTAAGATGTTTCAATGTTCCATTTAAAGAAGGGACACAAACAAAACACAAGAGTCAGAGTAAGAGTGCTGGCCCTCAATAGTGGTGCACAGTGATGGGCATGAGTGTGTGCTGGCATCATGTAGAGCTCTTTTGGTTCTTTATCAAGGTCTTTTCTCTTTCTTTTTTGAGTGACTACCTAAGATGCAGGGTTTTGCTTATGTAGGAATACAAGTTTTTTATTACTGAGAATGTAAAAAAGCAAGAGGAAGTAAAACTACAGATAAAATTACAAACTTAATGGGTTATCTAGTTATGGGGAAGTAGAATATCGTCAATGATTTTATACAATCCATTTCATTACTAGGAAATGAAGTGAAATTTTTTTCCAAGACAGGGTTTCCCTCTGTAGCTCTTGCTGTCCTGAACTGACCCTGTGAGGTCCACATGTCTTTGCCTCCTGAGTACTGGGATTAAAGGTGTGCACAACCATGCTCACCTGGGAATTAGATTTTGCATTATCATTAAATTTTTTTAGGTTTATTAAGTGTATGAGTGTCTTGCATGTCCACTCTTGCAGTATGTGCTTGCCAGTTGTCTACGCGTGACACTAAGTCATTGGAGGGTGTTCAGTAGAACTGGAGTTATGGATGGTTGTGTGCCAGCGTGTCTTTACAGCCTACAAGAGTTGGAATTTTAAGGGAAGGATGAAACAGTAAAAATAGAAATAGGCAATCAGATTAGGTATATACCTAGACAGAATTATATAATAATAATAATAATAATAATAATAATAATAATAATAATACAGGGAAATTGTACTGAAGGATAGTGCTGTGTGACCTGCTGTATTGCTAGCTTCCCCAGGGGAAAGTGGAGAAATCTTATTTTCTGAGATGTTCATATTTTTAGTGGTGGTAAGAAAAGAGAAGGCATTTGTTTGAAATAGGGTTGCTGAGGCTGGCCTTAGCTTCTCTATGCAGCCAAGTATGACATTGAGTTCCTGATCCTCTGTCTGGTGCCTAACCTCTAAGTAGTCAGATTATCTGGAAATAGTCTTCTCCACTTGTGTGTTTATTTTGCATAAAACTACAAAATTTATCTGTGAAATCAAAAATCTAGATGACTTCATCAATCTCATGTGTATTTTCTTTCCCTTCTAGATAAAAGTTTGCATCAGCTAGTCCTTGGAAGGAAGAACAAGCAGACCGAGATGTGTAGCTCCGTGTCTGGTAAGCTGTGGTTCTTGACAGATCGTCGCATCCAAGAAGACTACCCACAGAAAGAGATCCTAAGAGCTCTGAAGGCCAAATGCTGTGAAGAGGAATTGGACTTTAGGGCTGTAGTGATGGACGAGGTGGTGCTGACAGTCGAGCAAGGAAATCTGGGTAAGACTATCACAAATGCTCTCCTCGTAGCGAGTTTGTTTCTAGAGTCAGGAGGACAGGTGACTCAATAGCCTTATCATGAGCACTGCAAGTCTGTTCATGGAGGACAAGGAGCTCTGAGAGTTCCTAATGGTATCATGGATGGGAGAGCAGATCTGAGTTCAAGGGCTACATAGAGAGTCTCTTTAAAAAAGCAAAACTAAATAAATAAGAAAAGTCCCTTTACCGGGATTCTCCATGTGGTTCTCATTTCCCTCTACATAATATCTGCAGCATTATTAAGAGGGCTTATCAGATGGATGAGTGTCGTATGCTCATGCCTCAGAACGTGCATGGAGGTTCATGCCAACAATTAGTAGCCAGTCAGCTATGAAACGAGAAAGACATGTCCCACAAACTAAATAAATGTAATTAAACAAATCTGCTGGTAGCCTTTGGCGGCTGCAGCGGCGGCTTCTTTCTTTCTTTCTTTATTTTTTTAACACCTAAGACAGGCTTTGTTTGTCTGTGTAGCCCTGGCTGCTCTGGAACTCACTCCTCTTCCTCTCAAACACTGGAAGTAAAGGCATGTGCCTCTCCCACCCAGCACCTTCTTTCATTTGGAAAGGGGGATAACATTTGAAATGTAAATATATACAATAACCAAAAAAGTCTGCTAGGTAACCAAAATTTGGGATCAAGCATCATGAACTGTGATGATTAGTCCACATGGCTAGGTAGATGCTGGTTAGCCTCACAGGCTCTGGAATTACCCAAAAAGATGTGCTTCTTCGCATTCTTGTGAGACATCTTCTTAACTAGGTTAATTCATATGGTAAAAGTCACCTTGATTTTTAGCAGGACAATTCCTTGGCAAGGATCTTTCATCTATCAATATACCTCTAAATATCTAGGCATTTATGTGCATGGGTGTTTTGTTTGCATGCATATGTACACCAGGTATAATATGCCTGGTGTCTGGATGTCAGAAGAGTGCGTTGGATCCCCTGGGAAGATTTTGAGCCTTCATGTGGGTGCTGGAAATTAAACCTGGGTCTTCCTCCAGAGCAGCAAGTGCTCATCACTGCTGAACCAGCTCTTCAGCCCTGTATGGTGTACTAAATGCCAGCCTTTTTGTAGGGAGGTGAAAACTGCTTCTTTCACAGAACTTTTCTCTTTATTAAAAATGTTTTTAAAGTTCTTTTTCTTTGGAAAAATTTCCTCAGCATATACCTAATTACCAAACTATACCGCTATACTAAAGTGGAGTTGGTTGGCTCAACCCAAGTTAGGCATGTGGGGCTCTGTCCTTGGGCTGCCAGTATTCTATTTTCCCTGCTATCTCTTAGTTTTACTGACTGTGGTTTTGACTTCAGACTTCCTGTTCATCTCAAAGCCACCCCATTTGATAGCAAGGTTCCTTGTTTTCAAAATTGACATACTTGGGTCAAGCTCTTGTGTCAGCTGACCCGGTAGGGTAGAGAGGGTAAGGAAGACCGCCTTGATCAAACTTGTGGCAGGTTTTCATCTTCCCTGCTTATAAGGTGGACTATTGCAGCCCAGATTGGCTCCAAATGTCTGATCTCCTTTTTCTACCCTTGAGGGCTTAAATTAGTGGTATGGGTATCACATGTGGCTCTCCTAGATGAAATTTATGTGGTATTAATTTTTTTTCTTTTTGCTGAGCCTTCTGCTCTGAAATGACACCTGACATTAATTTGAGAAAAAAAAAATAGTTTAAAATACTTTCTGTTTAATTTTCAGTTAGATGCAATAGCTGCTATATGTGAATCGTATTTCTTGTTGCCACTCTTTAGTTTTTGGGTAAAAAGAAAAGAGAATTTTTTAGATGATTGTCATGTTAATTAAGTTCTGAGATTAATTTTCCAGCTAAGTCCAGTGTAGTAAAATTTCTACCAAAGGCCCTGTTTACTAGTGTGCCAGTTTTGCTTGTTTCTCTCTATTCTTGTATCCTATCTGCTTCTTCCACAGAAGATCTTATGCTAGCGGTTGCTGTTAGTGCACTCTAGCCTAGGCTGACTTGGAGCTCCTGTGAAACTCAGATTGGCCTAAAAGTTGAGGTGATTCTCTGTCTTGGCCTCTCTTGTGCTGGGCGAGAGCCACTGTGTCCAACTTAATAGTGTTTTTAAATCTGACACTCTGACATCTGATCCTGTTTCTGATGCTTGTTTGTTTTCTCCAAATTATTTTTTACTTTTCCGTTGGTGTGATAAAACACCCCAGCCAAACTCAACATACAACTTAGGTGAGAAATGGGTTTATTTCAGCCTCCTGTTGAGTCCAGCATTGCATATCGGTTGCTCGTCACCAGTAGAGTGAGTGCATGGCTGTTCATTTGCTTGTGCTCAGCTTGATGTCTGTGCTCAGGAACTGTGCTTAGGGAATGGTGTTGCCCTCAGTGAGCTGAGTCTTCCCATACTGCTTAAGGTAGTTAAGACAGTTCTCTCAGTCAGCCCCTCATTAAGACTCTCTTCCCAGGTTATTCTAGGTTGTGTCAGGTTGGCAGTTAAAACTGATAGTTTCTGTACCTTTGTGTCTGGTTTGTTCCATTCAGCATCTTTTTTGGGGGTGGGGGTGGGGGTGGGTGTGAAGGATCTCAGTGTAAACCAGGCTGGTCTGGTACTCACTGTGATGCAGGCTGGCTTTGACTTTGGCTCTCAGAGAGTGCTGTGATCAGTGTGAGTGACAGCCTGGCCAAGCTGCATGATTTCAGCAGAGTTCCATCTCTGATATACCTATCAAATTTCCCTTCCAAAAGCCAAATTCTAATTTACTATTTTTTTACTGTTTTATTCTACATTTTATCTACTTGGATTCATATCATCAACAATGCAGTATTGTATATCTGTGTCAACTTGTCACTTGTCTGTTTCCTTTTTTTTTTTTGTGGTTCTGAAAATGAACTTAGGGCTTTGTGTGCTATAAAAATGCATACCACTGATTACATGCCCAGGCCAGCTCACTCGACCCACAGTGGCCATTCTATAGCATATGAAATGGCGTTTCATGGCTTTGATTTACATCCCCCTACTGATGATTGGTGTTGAGTGTCATTTCAGTTAGTAAGATCAGCAAGTAGTCACTCTGTAGGTGGATACAGAGAAAGCTGAGTATCTTTTCCAGGGAGAGATGCATGTTCAAGTTCTTTGCTGAGTATGTTTTGCTTAGATTCTGTGTATTTTGACTTCCTTTCTGGTTTGGGGTGTCTCCATTCCCCAGCTGCTCGCTGCAGCTTAGCCACATGGTCAAGGCTGCTGCTCTGTTCCCGGATGACTTGCTCCAGGTAACTGTGATGTTTAGGTTTCCCTGTAGCTCTCAGAAGCAGAGCCTTAGCTTTCCTACCTGGGAACCGTAGGTGGCACAGAAATAAGTTCCTGTACAGAGAGCAGGGCACTCAGTGCAAGTAAGATCTCTATTACTCTCATTTCCCGGGGAGCTACTATGCTGCCAAGTTCTGTAGGAGGCAGTGCGGCCACTCAGGAGATAAGATTCCATGAAACTGCTCTGTTTTGTTTTTGAGGCTGGGTCTGGTGCGACTAGGGTTGTTTGAAACTCATTATGCAGCTGAAGCTAGCCTTGAACCTTTGACCCTCCTTCCCTCTACCCCCTGAATGCTAGGTTTACAGGGCTATTCCAGCATAGCTGGCCCTTTATTTTCAGTATGGCTGTGTATACATTGTATACTCTCTGTAGCTCTGGCTGCCCTGGCTCTCACTTTGTAGACCATGTAGACCATGCTAGCTCCAGATCCCCCTACTCCTGCCTCCCAACTGCCGGGATTATCGGTATGCCACACAATGCCTGGGTTTCTAATTTTTTTATTTGTGCATGCCTGTTTTGCCTGCATATATGTACCAGTTTCATGCCTGGTTCCTGGAAAGGCAAGAAGGTGTCCATCCCTAGGAACTGGAGTTGCAGACAGAACTCCATATGAGTGTTGGGGGGCTGGGGGATTAAACACATGTAACTGCTGAGCCATCTCTTCAGCCCTGCTCTTGGAAAAATACCTCCATTTTTATAGTGAGTAAATATGAGTTCAGTTATGCAGAATAGTAATTTTGACATGTCTGAATAATTTGTAAAAAAAAAATGTATGAGTGCCTGCATGTATGTATGTACTTATACATATGCGTACACTCGCACACATGTGTTGTTTACCACGTGCATGCCTGGGGCAAAAAGAGGTCAGAAGAGGGTGTTAGAAGCCTTCTTGTAAGCCCCATATGGGTGTGGGGATTGAACCCTGGTCCTCTACAAGAGCAGTAAGTGTTATAGTCCACTGATAAAAATAAATATTTTTATTTCTATGTATATGGGTGTTTTGCCTGCATGATGTCTGTATACCACAACCATGCCTACACTTGTGGCACAAACACCACAATTTAGTTAATAAGTCAGGGAAGAAATTTTGCTTTTTAGAGAAGAATGTATCCCAATCCAGTATTATTAACACAGTGCTTTTGATTTTGTGATACAAACTTTGGTATTTTATTCCTCCCTGGCCCCACCCCTTACTGACATTCAGGAGAGCTGAGCACACCTCTCCAGGACATCAGCTCCTTGCCCAGGTAGCATAGTGAGTGGATCTGGCCTAGTAGCAGAGGACATTGGTGAGCAGACCCTGAGAGGCAGACTTGTGGGAGAGCTGACCCCTGCCACTCTGCTGTGAGGTGGCATAGGTGAGATAGCTTCTTCCCTCCCTTTGCTACCTGTGGTCGTCAGAGAGCTGACCCTGAGGTCATGAAAGCAGGAGAGCTGAGCTGCAGACCCTGCACCTCACCTGGGCAGCACAGCAGGGTAGGCCCTAATGGCAGAGGCATGGGTGAGCCAGCCCCAAGAGTGGAAGGAGGAAAGCTAGCTCAACCCCTCGCCAGCACTAGCATTTGGGAGAGTGGATCCCATACTTGGCTGGGCAGCACAGGGAAGTTGGCTCTGGAGTGTGGGTGTGGGTGAGCTGAGCTGACCCTACCTCCTGCTTGTGGTGGCATTGGCTGGGCTAGCCAGACTGGTGCTGGAGAAATGCCCTGGTGGTGCCAATGTGGAGGTGAACTCGAAGGTGATCAGCTCAGCTACCACTTGGGTCGATAGGTTTTTCTTAAGTAGATAATTAATAGTGTGAGTCCTGATGGCCTTCAGACATCTTTACTGTTATTTTACCTTCCTCTCTCCTGCTTCCTCCTCCCCCTCTATGCTTTCCTGACTATGAGTCCCCACCATGCTCTTTCCATATCCCTCATCCAGTCACCTCCACTCTGCTATTCTCTACTTTATTGCTCCCCTCCCTGACCCTCCACCTCGGCAGAGGTTCCTTTTTACTTTTCCTGGCTTTCAT
Organism: Rattus norvegicus; assembly: GCF_021556685.1. Taxonomy (NCBI): domain Eukaryota; kingdom Metazoa; phylum Chordata; class Mammalia; order Rodentia; family Muridae; genus Rattus; species Rattus norvegicus. The sequence continues at coordinate 157,731,773 of NC_141537.1, read as the reverse complement.
AGTTAATCTAGGAAGTGTAGTCACATCTGAAGATGTAGCACGACAGCATTCCACAGTGTGTGTGCACCACATTTCATTATCCATCCGTTGGCTGAAGGACATTCGGGCTCTTTCTGTTTTCTGACTGAGAATAGAGCCAGGGGACGTAGCCGAGCCGGGATCCACAGAGTGGAGTGGGTCATATGGCAGGTTTATGCTTAGCTTCTGAGTACTCTCCGTACTGCAGGAGTGCTTGGACCATTAAGAGTCCCCTCACCCCTCAGGCATTTGTTCTTTGCCATTCTGACGGGGATAAAAAATGATCACACAGTGGTAGGGACAGTAAACCTTTATTTATTTATTTATTTTTGCTGTTGATTTTTTTTTTTGGAGCTGGGGACCGAACCCAGGGCCTTGAACAGGGCCTTGTGCCTGCTAGGCAAGCGCTCTACCACTGAGCTAAATCCCCAACTCCTGCTGTTGATGTTTTGAGACAGGGTCTCTCTGTAGCCCTGACTGTCCTGGAACTTCCTATGTAGATCAGACTGGCTTCCATGAGAGCTTCTCTGCCTCTGAGTGCTGTGATTGAAGGCGTGTGCTCTGTGGCCAGGTTCAGTGTGCCCAGGCCCATTTTTCAGATGGGTTGCTTGGTTTTGTTTGTGTTTTCCCCATTGTTGTTCTGTTTGTATATCTAGTTAATTCTTTGTCAGAAATGAATAGCTCAAAGATTCTTTGGGCTTCTTCACAGATTCTTTTTTTTTTTTTTCTTTTCCTTTTTTCAAAAGTTGATTGCTTTCGTTGTGCACACATTTTATGAAGTCCTGCTGGGGCAAGTGGACACTCTTTAGACAGTCCTTTCCTAAACACCCACGTCCTGCAGGATACTGTCTGTTTTCTTCTAGCAGGATTTCAGGGTTTCAGGTTTCAGGCCTAGGTCTTTGATCCATTTAAAGTCTTTATGTGAGGTGATAGATAGGGGACTAATTTCATTCTTCTATATGTGGACATTCAGTTTTCTCAGCACCATTTATTGAAGATGCTTTATTTTCCCCAGCAAATGCTTTTGGCATCATTGTCGAATATTAAACGGCTGAGTTTATGTGTACTCGTTTTTGAGTCTTTGGTTTTGCTCCACTGTCTGCATATCTTTTTGTTTTTGATTTTTTTGCTAGTACCATACTCTCACTATAGCTCTATAATATATCTTAAAATCTAGAATGGTAATCACCCCTGCATTGGGAGTTTTTGTTTTTGTTTTTGTGGGATTTTTGTGGTTCTATAAGATCTTGAGGTTAATTTTTTCTATTTCTGTGAGTGAAGTGGAGAATTGGGTTGGGATCACATTGAATCTATTGTTACTTTTTAAATAGAAAAGAGCTTGCATAGACCTTGAGCCCACTAGTCTGGGATTGAGCCGCCATATCCTTTTTTGTTAATTCTCCTTCCTTCTGTTTCAGGTCTGCGGATCAATGGAGAGCTGATCTCTGCCTACCCACAGGTGGTGGTAGTGAGAGTTCCAACCCCATGGGTGCAGAGCGACAGTGATATCACTGTTTTGCGCCACCTAGAGAAAATGGGGTGCCGGCTGATGAACCGGCCTCAAGCCATCCTGAACTGTGTTAATAAATTCTGGACGTTTCAAGAGCTGGCTGGGCACGGTGTGCCTCTACCAGATACTTTTTCTTACGGTGAGTTCACAGACAAGGATGTCTCTTTGGGGGCCTAGAGAGATGGCTCTGCAGGTAAGAGTGCTTTCTTTACCATTGTGAGAACCTGAGTTCAGATATCCTGCACCCCTGTAAAGGATGGATATGTTAACATATCCTGTAGCCACAGCTCCGTGGACAGGTCACTGGCTACCAGCATAGCTCCAGGTCCAGTGAGAGACACTGTCTCGGAATTAGGCACCTTGTAGTGATAGACACCTGGCATCCTTCTGTGATGTACACATGGACTCGTGTATGCATCACACATGTACACAGAAATTCATAGGAAGGTACTTGGTATCCTACATTTAACTAACAGTACAAATGATTGACCAGAAAGACCTTATCTTATAGAAGTTACTTTCAAGATGGTTGTGGTGAAGAGGGAAGGCAGGAAGATTTGAGTTCTAGACCAACCTACATCATATAGCAAGGCACAGAAACATCCTAGGCAAGAAGTCATTGTGTTTATTTTTCTGAGATTCATATGTGCGAATGCCTTCATGGATGCATTTGCACTGCATGTATACAGTGCCCTCAGAAGCCAGAAGAGGTCATCGGGTTTCCCAGAACTGAGTATAGACAATTTGACCTATTATGTAGGACCTGGGAATTAAACCTGTGTTCTTTACCAATGAACCATCTCTCCTGCTTTGTGAATCACATGTTAAGGTTAGCTTTGTGGGTTTGGGGATTTAGCTCAGTGGTAGAGCGCTTGTCTAGCGAGCGCAAGGCCCTGGGTTCGGTGTCCTCAGCTCCGGGAAAAAACAAACCAAAAAAAAAGGTTAGCTTTGTGACATGGGGTTTAAAAGGTTTATTACCACAATGTTGTGTTAGTCCAGTTAGTAAGATCTTCAGGGATACTCTAGCTGCTAGCTACCGTGCTTAAACAAATGAGTATTTCTGTGTTCAAATAAAACTTTATTGTACAATAAGGCAGTAGGTCAGAAGTAGCCCACAGGCCTTGGTTTTTTCATAGCTTAATATTTTTATACTATTTAAGAGAATGACCTTATTAAAGATGTGTGGTATTCTTTTTTTTTTTTTTTTTTTTTTTGGTTCTTTTTTTTCGGAGCTGGGGACCGAACCCAGGGCCTTGCGCTTCCTAGGTAAGCGCTCTACCACTGAGCTAAATCCCCAGCCCCAAGATGTGTGGTATTCTTTAAAGCAGCACTTAAACTCTGTGACAGTCAATTTGATGTGTATTAACACTAAAGTGAAATACAAATATCACAGCCATAATGAACTTGAAAAAGCTTCTAATGGTTTTTGTACTTGATCATCTGCCCATAGCAAACATCACAAGAGGCACATTTTGAGTGACAGTGCCAATGGCCTGAACCTGATCTGTAACCACACTTGGTTCAAGTCTGCCAGCCTCTGCTTCTGGTGCTCAGGTTGTGCCAGGCCATCCAGCTTTCTACAGAAGGATCCTTTTCTTTTCCTTCTTAAGACAGGGTTCTTCTGTGTAGCCCTGGCCACCATCTGTAAACCAGGCTGGCCTTGAACCCAGATTTGCCTGCCTCAACCTCCTGAGTGATAAGATTAAATACACTTATTTCTACAAAATCATTTCTTCAAATAATGCTCAGTAGAATGCTTTAAGATTTAATGAGGTTGGGGGCTGGAGAGATGGCTCAGTGGCTAAGAGCACTGACTGCTCTTCCAGAGGTCCTGAGTTCAATTCCCAGCAACCACATGGTGGCTCACAGCCATCTCTAACAAGATCTGATGCCCTCTTCTGGTGTGTCTGAAGACAGCGACAGTGTACTCAAATATAATAAATAAATCTTAAAAAAAAAAAAAGATTTAATGAGGTTTTAAAACGAATTCATTTATAGTAAAATAATGGAACCTCACACGCATGTGTTAAGTTACTGCTTTTAGTATTTACACAAAAGTACAGAATTAGTGTGGACCACTTAAAGGCTGATTTCCTAATGCTCCTGGCTTCTTAGTTTGGGAAGGAGAAAACGTTTCACTAGACAGTTAATTGTACCTTTAATGATGAGGAATTAAACTGTTTATTTCTGTAAAATTGTGATATTGTTCATATTGTCCTGATGTCACAAGCCTTCTTTGCTTATTTTTGTCTACTACCCTGCTGATTCTTTTTATAGCTACACATTATTTTTGTTTTCATCCTGCTGCTCTATTTTTTTTCCCCAGAGCAATGAAAACACAAGCAGGATTTACTAGTGAATGCTCACTGTAGGAACACCTCTGACTCATAACAGAGATAGAAGGAAATTGTATGTTTGAGGAGTGGGGTGTCAAATTTAAAAAACAAAACAAAATAAAACCGTGCTGGGCCTAGTGGTACAGGCCAGTAATCCCAGCTACTCAAGAGGTAGATAGAGGCAGGGAAATCACATGTTAAGCACAGCTTGGTCTGTGAGTTCAAGGCCAGCATTGGTAACTTAGTGAAACTTTGTCTACAGTAAAAAATAGAGGGTTGCAGATACAGCCTTGTAAGAATGTCTGCTCAGCATATGTGAAACTGGGTTAAATCCATAGTGCTACACACAGAGCAGAGCCCCATGAAGCGCTGGAGCAGATGTGTAGGTCGTAGACATCTCAGAAAACTCATTTAGCTGTAGCCATCTGATTCTCAAAGAAAGTGTCCAAGAAAATGTGCTGGGGACGGGACACTGATAGCCACAAGGAGAGGAAACTAAATCCCTGTTTCTCATCCTGCAGAAAAATAATTTCAGAAGTGATTAAAATCTTAGTATCAGATCTAAAAATATGCAACCATTAGAGGAAAACACTTAAGATAGAGGTATTTGTATTTATGTCTGTATATCTATTATACTCACACTGCAGTTCTCAAGAGTCCATTATTTTGTGTGGGTGTTTGTTTGCATGTATGTCTGCAGCAGGCGAGTGCTGCCAGTGGAGATTAGGGACGTTAGAACCTCTGGAACTGCAGTTTTGAGCAGTTGAACTGCCATGTGGGCACTGGGAATTAATTAGGTCTTCTGGAGGAGTAGTCAGTGCTTTTACTGCGCCATCTCTCTGTCCTCTGAAGATGCTGTTTTCAACAGATAGTTATTCATAATTTCTTCAAGAAAACTAGAAAAATTAGCTCTCAGTCCCTTAACCATCTGCCTCCCTTGTGCTGTGCTTAAAATTGGTCCCAACATACTTTCACCATTAGCCAATTGCCAATTAATTTTTCCTCAAACCAGGTGGCCATGAAAACTTTTCTAAAATGATTGATGAAGCGGAAGTCCTGGAGTTCCCAATGGTGGTGAAGAATACACGGGGTCATAGAGGTGGGTAAGATTTGTGGGTATGCTATTTAGTTGTGAAATTGCTTTTGCAAATTAACAAGGGGGATTTTGGATCAGGACTTCTGAAGAATAATTGAAGACCAACCAACAAGTATATAAGACCACAAACTTAAAGGAAATGTCCAAAACTTAGATTTGGTGAGATGCTGCTTTTAGAGGTTTTGGTAGAGGTGTTAGCATGAGTAAACAGGTCCCAAGTTAGTGCTCTCAGCAGCAGTTGCAGTTGTCCATCATCCCTGCCCCTCAGGCTGTCTTCCTGGAACACTTGAATGTCTAAGGCAGGATTGATAAAACATTTTAGTAAATTAATTAGATACTGCATCCTAAATGCTGGCTTTGTCTAAATGTTCTGCATCATAACTACTCAGTGATCTTTAAATGTGAAATCACATGAGGTATCAGCACATGGACAAAGAGTTCTTTGCCAAATGTTACATCTGTGGCCTTTACTCCAGTTCCCAGAAGTCTTCACTGCCACCTGAAACCTTAGGAGCATGTTGTGCTGCAGCATCTCTAGAGGTGGTGTGAAGAGTACACATCTTTCCTATGTTTCCAGACTCTTCTACAGAAGCAGTCCAGAGGGTTCTTGACCACATCCATCATCAAAGCAGTCTCAGCATTGTGTAAAGTTTGGGTACCAGCGTTCTGTATTAGTCATTTTTCCATTACTTTGATAAATGCTTGTCCCAAACATCCTTATTTGGAGTAATATTTTCATAGGTTTTTATTCTCTGCCTCATAGTGCTACTTTATTAGCAATTACATTTTTCTTGACTCATTCTTTCAAGAATGTTTTACAGGGTCTTTTCTCTGGGTCACTGTTGTATAAATATTCCTCCAATATTTATAGGTATATTATATAGCATTCTTTTTGAAGAAAATGGTTTTTCAGAAACTTGCACTGTGATAGACTGCCACTGTAGGTTGGCCGCTAAGGTTTGTTACCTTAAGATGTTTGTGCCAGACGTGTCAGCTCTTTATACATAGCCCACACTGCTTTTCTACCTACCCCAACTGTTGGACATTGTTCCCATATGCAGCCTTATTAGTCTGTTGCTGTTTGTATTTGTTGCTCCGTTCTACTCAGTAATTTCCAAAGCTAGGCTCTGTTCTAGGACAGCAGTCTGTTTCTAGCTGTTATATTTGCAGCCATCCCCGAGCCACTTTTGATTCCTGTTGCTGTGGTAGGTTGACTTTTAAGCAGAAAATGTATGTAATACATGCAAGAATATGATGTGTAGGACATGTGGGACGTGTAGTTCAAAATTCAGCTAAAGCCATTAAGTTTGTTTGACTTATGATAGCTAAGAACCTGGGACCTCTATGGTGAAGGCTCAATAAACAAGAGCTGCATACTGTCTGTGACTTAGTGTTAGAAGTCAGCAAAAAGGAAGGCAGAGCCAGTTCCCCCAGGGAAGACCTTAAAGACACATGCTACTTCTACTGACAGAAGGATAAACATAAAAAGCAGCGTGGCAGGCTGCTTATGTTACTGTGCTATAATAGATTGCTAATATGTAATAGTTATGTGTATTTAATTCAGGGGAAAGGGCTTTGCTAAAGAATGAGCTAAACTGGCCAACCTTTGGAAGAATACAGCACAGGTCCTCAACCTTATAAACAAGGCGAATAGTTTATGATTGGGGGAAATAATAGATCATTAAGTTTGACTCTGTTCTGCACATTATCTCAGTAATCATAACTAAGTCACTTAAGTCAAAGAGTAATTGGTTCTGAAGGAGTATATAGGCACCCAAGAATGTATTTTATCAACTATCCAGTTTCATGACTTGCGTGTATTGTATATTTTTATTTTTAACTCCTAGGCAAAGCTGTTTTCTTGGCACGAGATAAACACCATTTAGCTGATCTAAGCCATCTTATTCGGCACGAAGCTCCATATTTGTTCCAGAAATATATCAAAGAGTCTCATGGAAGGGATGTGAGAGTCATTGTTGTGGGAGGCCGTGTAGTTGGCACCATGCTACGCTGTTCGACAGATGGAAGGATGCAAAGCAACTGTTCCCTAGGTAAAGATAACACAGCACCTTCTGTTGGTACCTAAGTGATCTACACTTGGGAGGTCTAGCTCTCCCCTCGTTGTTAGTAAAAATTTACTCTATATTTTGTGATAACTTAAATTTTTCATTTTTGTTCAAGTTTCTGTCCTATACATTATATGTTTAGCATATTCCTTCTACCCAGCTGCTCTTGCTTTCCTTGCCTTTCTTCCTTTGGTCTCTTTGTCACTTTAAAAGCAACAACAGGCCTTGCCACATCCAATGGGCCATCCCACATGTGGTCACCGTCCCTCCCCACTTGTAAGCCATTTAATCTATAACTGCCAGAAATTCTGTATGTTTTTATATACACACACACACACGCACGCACACACGCGCGCGCACACACACACACACACACACACACACACACACACACACACACCCACCCTGTTCTGCCTGTTGTGCTTACAGAGTCCCCTGGAAATGGCAGTCACAAGTGGTAAGCTTACCATGTGGTTGCTGGGAATTGAATCCCAGTCTTTTTTAAGAGCAATTAGTGCCGCCAATCTCTGAGCCATCTCTCAGTGTCCCCCTCCTCATTCTATTGCTTATGTACTTCTGATACAGTTTCCCAGATTTTCTACTTTTGTTTTATGATTTTAAGGGTTTTTTTGGGGGGGGGGGGGTGCTGTTTTGTTCTGGACTTTAAAAATATTCCCTATATTTGATTTTATTATATTTTATTATATTTCTTTTCTGTTTTTTTTGTTTATTTTGTTTTGTTTTGTTTTTTATTCTGTTTTGAGAAGCCAACCTTGAATTCTCTGTAGCCTAGGCTGATATTAGCTCTCTCCTGTCTCAGTCTCGTGACTGTCCCTTCACCACACTCCACTGTCACAAACTCTCACAAACTGCACTGTCCTTCATTTCTTCTGTGCTAATAACTGCTGACCTCTCTTCAGCCCCCTTTGTCTCTGTTTATGTGTTTATTAACAAATTATTTTTGAGACATTTATACTATAAAGCCTTTGCTGGCCTGTGTAACACACTCTAGACCAGGGTGGCCTCACATCCCAGATCCACTGGGATTATACTCTAGACCTGATTCACTTGTTATATAAAGCCAGATGGTCTAACTTTTTATGCAAACATTTTTTTCTGTTCTTTTTTTTTTTTTTGGAGCTGGGGATCGAACCCAGGGCCTTTTGCTTGCTAGGCAAGCGCTCTATCACTGAGCCAAACCCCCAACCCCATGCAAACATTTTTTAACATAACCTTCTATATCTGTGGGTTCAAGTGATTTAAGTGAGGTGAATAGAGCTCTTTGTATGTTGCATCCTAAAGGTTCCTGAAAGCAAACAGTATGCAAAATCAGTAGGAGTGAAGAAAGATTCAGTCATGCTCTACTTTAACCTCCTGGGGACCCTCATCCTTTCCCTGGCATAGTTAGAATATTTGGATTGAGTTGATGAACTGGAAAGATGAGCCTACAATGGTCGTTCCTACACTGAACATACTGTCACTGTTCCTAAGCAGTAACATTTTAACAACTCTTTGGTGTTTCCATTGTATCAGGTATTACACTCTTAAAGATCCGATTTAAAGCATATGGCAGGACCTAAGTACTACAGATTCTGTTAAGGGCTTGTGACCTTCTTTCTTTAAGTCTGGTATCTCTGGCAGTGATAGATTCTGGAACCCTTCCCTTGTGATACTGAAGAATGTTTTTATGGTTTAGACCTTAAGGGAAGTTTAATGTTTTCCTACAACTTCCTTTTCTTTTTTTTTTTTTTTTTTTTTTTTTTCGGAGCTGGGGACCGAACCCAGGGCCTTGCGCTTCCTAGGTAAGCGCTCTACCACTGAGCTAAATCCCCAGCCCCACAACTTCCTTTTCTTTAATCTGTGTTCTGGAAGATGAACATATTTTAAGCCAGGGGTGATAGTGTATGCCCATAGTTCAGCACTCAGGAGGCTGAAGCAGAGGACCATGAGTGGGAGGCACTTTATCATCGAGCCTTGATCGGACAGAACAAAAACCAGTTTCACATAGAACTGCATTAGTAACTCTGCCTCTTCTCTCGTTTTCAGGTGGTGTGGGGATGATGTGCTCATTGAGTGAACAAGGGAAGCAGCTAGCTATCCAGGTGTCTAATATCCTGGGGATGGATGTGTGTGGCATTGACCTGTTGATGAAAGATGACGGCTCCTTCTGTGTCTGCGAGGCCAATGCAAATGTAGGTTTCATCGCCTTTGATAAGGCTTGTAATCTAGATGTAGCTGGTATCATAGCAGACTATGCTGCCTCCCTTCTGCCCGCTGGGCGGCTCACCCGGCGCATGTCCCTGCTCTCTGTGGTGTCCACTGCCAGTGAGACCAGTGAGCCGGAGCTCGGTCCCCCTGCCAGCGCTGCTGTCGACAACATGAGCGCCAGTTCCAGCTCTGTTGATAGCGACCCTGAAAGCACCACCGAGCGAGAGCTGCTCACCAAGCTCCCAGGGGGGCTGTTCAACATGAACCAGCTGCTAGCCAATGAAATCAAACTCCTGGTGGAGTGACTCCACTGGTAAATAGTTAAACAACAAAACCCTTGTAAAACTGTCTCCCTGCACCCCATCCCCTTCCCCTTAACCAACTTGCAATGCTGTTCATGGAGAATGTTCAGAAGGTTGAGATAAAGGTAAAGTAAGATTGATTAGATGAAGGGAAAATAGATGAGACCCCTTAGTGTAATACTTAACTGATTCATTTACAGATCTCACAGAGAGGAATACGAAGTGACACACAGAGAAATGGCAGGCTCTCATGTTAACCTTTTCAGTTACTAAAAGCCTGCTTAAGGCCATGAGGAACATGAGAAGTTTTTTTCCCTCTCCTCATGGTTTCTTGCTTTTGTCTTTATGTAGAGTGGTTTCGATTCAAGAACTTGGTAGCATGACTTCAGTTTCAAGATTTGTATAGAGAAAAACATCCACTTAAAATCCAGAAATGTTTTAAATAATAATCTGAAAATTCTGCCCGTTTCTCTCAGCTAGCATTTAGCACATAGTTTATGAACTCTAAGGGGCTCTGACTGGAATTTATATTCATGTTTGTCTTTGTTTTTTTTTCCCCTTAATTTGGGTGGGAGGGTAATGTGACTATAACCCAATAAAGATTTTTAATAACAAAATTGGCATGTTTGCATGATGAAAGGGAAATGAACAGTATTGCAATGTTTGGTATACAAAGTAGCATTTACTCAGTGTAGATGGTTACACTAGTTGAAGTTTGTGCATTGACTTGTATTTGCTAGTGATTTAGTCTTTCTCAAAGGATACATGCTCTGTTACTGTTACATTGTTAACACATGCTGGTAACACCCTTGCTCTATGACTGCATCTTTAACAATGGCCAAAGTAAACAATGCTACTTTTCTGGTTAACAAGACACCACTCAAAACATACATTTAAAAGTCTCCCTGCCTTCCCTTTTTTCTGTTTGGATGAGTTAAACATTTAAGGATATAAAAGACATTTCTGGAAGGCAAGTCAAGATATTAGGTATAAAGCTGAAAGGATTTCTTAATGCTAACTTTTTATGTTTGCAGTTTTCACATTTTAGAAAGAAGTATATATGTTGCATGCAAGTGTACATGTTTTATTCTTTGTTTACACCAAACAGAATAGATTCTAGAGAATGGCATGATGGGAAACAGTTTTTTACTTAAAACAAAACAGATGAATTGCCTTAGACCTCGATAGTATAAGATACTCCCCGAAAGACAATAGGAAAGTAGATGTTTCTTAGGCTTTTCTGTGTGTATGAATGTTGTTTGTTTTTGTAGACTGTTTGGTGTATGATTTATTCAAGGCTACATGCTTTTATTTAATGTCATGGCTGTGCATTTTGTTTTTTATGCTTAAGATCTGGAGGGAGGTGGGCTGGTTGTTTTGGGGGGGGGTTATTTAAATATTGAGTCTCATAGCCCTACTCCTAAGCCTTCGGTACTGACCACTCTGTTCCTTTTTTGAATTGATGAAAACCCCAAACTGCATATAATATGAGCCTTTAACACGAGGAGTAAAATCTAGTCGTGAGTCTGGAAGATGTGTTAAGAAGTGGAGATGCTTCAGGGGTCAACATAATTCCCCAAGCTTTTCTTGCTTCTCCAGTGCTGTTTTTCTTCAGATGGACCTTAACATAATTTCTCGGACACTACTTAGAGACTTGAAGGCGATAATAAGACATCAGTATCATCCAGCTCAACAGAGGTTTGATCATGGTTAACTGTGTAGTTCTCTCATTTTAAAAAGGAATGTAATAAAACTTGGTTTTCCCCATAGAATTAAATAATATTGAAACGGAGTGAAAGGTTTTATTGACAAATAGAATAGTACCTAATCTGTGCACTCTCATTTCACCTCAGAAAAAAGACACACAAGGAGTTCCTAATCTGTCTTTAGGGCACTCTGATTGCATCTGCAGGTTCTGATTTGCACAGCATGATTGGGAGTCATACAGACGTACCTCTGATTCGTTAACAGAATAAAAGTACTTGGTACTTTGCTGAATGATCATATTTTGGAGGGTGCATACTATTTGGTATAGACATAAATGAGCAACTGTGTAATCAGATCCTAAGACCATCTGGTTGCCGCATACACTATGATAGACATGTATGTAAGTTCATGCATTTGAAAACAAATAGAGCATCTTCACTTGTTAAAATTCACTTCTTATGGTGGGATAAATAAAGAAACAGGGAAATTATAGTTAGCCATTTTTCTAAAGCAAACACTATAAGAAGTTTCCCCAGCAGTTTGACGCCTGGTTATGCAGCCGCTGTGGAGAAGTGCAGCTCTTCACCAGCCACCCTCTGGGTATCACACTCACATGTCACACTGAAAGCAGGAAGGGTGCTCATCAAATTAAGGTAAACAGTAAGAACAGATCGCTCTGGAAGACCTCAAAGGAAACAAGTGAGAGTTGACTTATTTTCATAAATTTTGTATAGTCATCACTACTGTGAGAAAATGTGTCAAATTTGTGTAATCGTGCCAAAAATCTGAATTACTGTAAATTTTTTGTACACTGTTAAAATTGTAATTCTTAACTGTATTTTAATGATTCTGATTTTGTTTTTGTTACTTATGATGAGAATTGGACTCGGATCCATGTATTATGAACTATGCCACTTAAACTTACTAAATTTTTTGATACTTTGTTCATTTCTGCTGACTTTTCTCCAATGAACTTTGAAATCTTTCTCTATGCTATCAATAAGAAATTACCTTGGGACGTTAGAAAAAAATCCAACCAGAGACTTGATTTCATCGGGCACTTTCTCAGACTAAGACAAAGCCCTGCAGGCATTGGAGAGGCCACTGACCATCAGTCGTCTCACTCAAGAAGAAGAGTGGAAGCACAGAAGCTCCTCAGTCACTGAACCCCCAGTTTGGGGTTGGGGGGTGTTAGAGACACTGTGAAACCCAATCTTGTGTCATGTCTCTCTCCTGGTTCGCTGTTTTGAGAAGGTTTGTGGGCTATTTGGCTGGTGAGACACGATCCCCTCCTAAGAACATGTAGGTGCTCAGACAGGTAACCTCTGCTGCTGCTTGTTTGTCTGTTTGTTGGCTTTCATTTAAAATTTACTTTTGTTGTGCTAGGATTTTTTAAGATGTAATATATTGCAGGGTTTATAACCAGGTTCACTGCTTTCTTTTGTTTCTTAAAAAAGAAGTTTCATTTAGTGTAATGTAGGCGCCTTGGAGTGTTTCAGTGACAAGTATCTCAGAAGCCTGCCGTTGGAGCCATCTAGTCTTCCAGATTAGATTGGAAATGTTTTTCGTTTTGGGGTTTCTTTTGCTTTCTTTATCCCAGTGCACTTTGCCACACCTTTTGGGGTGGCTGCTAACTCTAGTGAAAATATTTTTTCTATGTCAACAAAAATTTGGTTCTTAAAATTTCCTTAATGTTTACATTTTTAAAATTGTTTTTCAAGAAATATTCTAATATTTTGCACTGTTACTGTTCTTTGCCAGCCTTTTCAGGAGCCAAAATATACAAATACAAACAAACAAAAAATACTCAGAGAAAATACTTTCCTTCTTCCCCCTTCCTGCTGATGAGTGAGACGTTTTGAGAGCTTTGGGGTCAGTGCCCTTCTAAACTTCCCCTCCCCCAGTAACGCAGCTGCGCAGTGCGTGCTCAGTGCAGTGGCTCGGACCGTGCCCAGCCCAGCCTGCTGGCAGGTAATTGGTTTCTCCTTAATTTCTATCAGAAGGCTAACATTATATTTTTTTAAGTTTTCTTTCTGTAACACTTTAAAATCAAGTCTCAGTTTATCATAACTTGGGTTTTACAAATAATGCATAAATATGGATGGTAGCAAGTAATGTGAACAGTTTATGGGGTAAAGTTTGAGCCGATGGGGATGAACTGAGGACGTGGGGATTGTGTTTAGCCATTAGACTCTCCATTTCTGCATATATGTCTAATTAAGTTTTCCGAGTGTGACTTTGGCTTTGCTTTGTTGTGGGTTTGTTTGTTTCTTCCATTTGCTACTCTGGCTTAAGCTTTTTCAGGGCTTGGTGTTCCGAACACACAGTGAGCTCACAGTTTAAAGACATCAATTAGGAGTTGACAGGTATGGAAAACTAGAGTTGTGTAAAGGTAAATTAGGCTTTAGGTTATATATATGGTTTTTAAAAACTCTGTAGTGTTTATTTGGCCATAGTGAAGTGCGAGGGACTTGTGAAGCACAATAGAAAGCACTTGGTCGTCTTAGAGTTAATGTGTACAGAAGTAACCATTGTAGCCTGATGCACTAGTCATAACAGGTAAATAAACATGACCAGGTGAAGGCCGACCATAGATCTAAAGCATACACATTATAGATCTGAGCATGAAAGGAATGTTTCTGAAGCACAGCATGGTTAACCAGAATAGTTAGCCAGGGTCGTAAAACAAAGTTAGTGGTAGAGGAGAAGCATAGGTGTACAATTTGACAGTCTTTCATAGTTATCTCTTCCCTCTGTCTGTCCCTGTCTACACACGGTCTCCTCCCTTCTGTTCTTCCTAAGATCTTCACTCTGAACACTAGTCCTTGTATTTACATTTGGGGCAGAGGATTTCAGAGCCATTAGCCAGCACCTTTTTATCTGCTATCTTATAATGTCCTATAACATATAGCAAAACACTAGTTAGTGAATAAGAAACCGTAGCCCTTGGTACTTTCTACACCTAAATAGAGGCATGTAATAAATTATCATTAGCCTATTCTGTGCTTCAGTTGACACAGGAGACAGGGACATCCTCTAGCATCTTAAGATAATTATCTATTGAACTGAACTGAAATTTACTTGTCCAGGAATCCCAGCTGCACTCCTGCAGGGCTGTATGAAGTGTTCTGAGAAGGAGTCGGGAGACTCTTGTTCTCTGGATGAGAATGGCCACCATTACAATGTTTGCATAGCGTAGGGTGTGCAGAGTTTATTTAAACAACCTCCATTCTGCTGCCCCATTAAATACTGCTGACTTGTAAGGAATCTTGCTTTAGAGTTTAATGCACTCAAAGTTACGAGGTGGACCTTATATAGTATGTTTACCTGGCTGCTATTTGGGGTTTGGGGAACATGAGGGGTGGGGTGAACTGTTGTTGTTTTAGGTTTCAGTCAGACAGACATCCCTGCGCCTCAGTTCCCAGAAGCACAGCAGGCCTCTAGGAGCATCCGTGGGAAAGGCGCAGTCCTGGCATCACCAGCTTCTCCTCCTCAGGCTCATCCCATATGCAGAGGTCAAAAGGGTGGGGCTTGAGATGGGGGAAGGAACGAGAACATAGACGCTATGTCATTGCAGTGCTGCTGTCGACCAGCTTTTGGTGCTTCTGTCAGTGTGTGTTTGCTTGTTTTAAGTTGGCAAGTCTGTACATACATTATTCGGGAGGGTGGAAAACAAGCCATTATCACTGCTAGTCAGTCTTGGGAATCAGTACGTAACGTCAAATTTCAAATGTGGACTCCAGTGACAAAGAATGGGAATAGCAGTGAATATTAGATTTTTAAAGGCAGAAGACATCATCCACTCAGCTCTCTTAGAACCATGTTTTGCCATTCTTTTCCCTCCCCTGAATTTTTCTGTGTTTGTAAATAGTTTAAGGAAAATACATTCATGGTCAGCCCTTTCTAAGAGACTTATTGAATATTAACTCTTATGCAAAAAAAATATATATATATTATATATACCGAGTCTTATGGGCATACAAATGCTACCCTATTTTAAATGTAGGTGGCGTATGTGTTCGTGTTTTAATGTATCAGAGCCATTGGGCAATAAGCAGTCCAGAACATTGAAATCTCAAGCAGGTAAAAGCACCTAAACCCTTAGTTTCTAGAACTATGTTAAGTATTTTATATTGTGTGCTCCTTGGGTAGTCTCTGGATTGTAGACTACCTAGATACACCTTATACCATAATATGTTTATTAATAGTCCATAGGAATACGGAAGGAAGGAAACAGCAGAACAGACCATGGCTCTGACGATGACTACGGAGTACAATCATTCCTCTTCCTTTCTTTCCATTTTTAATTTTCCTAGCTTAGCATGAACACTGACCATACGTTATTTGATATTCTGTGATTGGGTTTTTTATTGCTGATTACTGAGGTGGGATAGGCAAGATATGAAAATGTTGATTCACATGTGAAAATATGCAATGTTAAAGCTTTTGTTTAATTTGAACAATAAGCAAGGCCGTTTTCTATATACCCTTCTGCTGCAGCAGAGAGATAAACTGGTAGGTGGCAGCAGAGAAAGGAATTCCTCAGACTGATGGCTGTTGACTGAGAAGAGATAGCATGAGACTACCGAGTGGTGGAGGAGCAGCAGAGATGAAGGCTGGACTCAGGAAGGCTGCCTCTTTACTGAATGGTAAGGCATTTCCAACCCAGACGGAGTATTGACTGCAGTGGTGTGAACCTGGATGCCTGTCATTTTCTACTTGGGTTGAGCCTGACCTTACTGGTGCATTATCATTCTTTCTTTGCAAAGTTAAAATCCCCCACAGTACATGGAAACATACTGACTTTAATGTGTCAAACTATGTTGAATGCAGTTTTATTTAACTAATTTTTTAAAGATTTATTTATTTCATGTATGTGGGTACATTGTCACTGTCTTCAGACACCAGAAGAGGGCATCGGATCCCCATGACAGATGATTATGAACCAATATATGGTTGCTGGGAATTGAACTCAGGACCTCTGGAAGAGCAGTCAGTGGTCTTAACCACTGAGCCATCTCTCCAGCCCTTATTTAACTATTTTATGAAATTAAGACCCTCCCCTTTAGTAGGAATGCTGGCTGGGAAGCTAATGCTCTCCCACTCAGGTTTTTGAGTTTTTTCCTTTATTATTTATCACTTAAGAATCAGAGTCTTAGTCAGTCTGTCTCTGTCTGTCTGTCTGTCTTTCTCTCTCTCTCTCCTCCACTCTCCTTCCCCATTTCCCCTTGTGTTTCTTCCTTTGATTCTCCCCACTGCCTCAGGATTTTTACTTATTCAGTGTTGCTCTACTCCTCGTCCTGTGTGTTTTGTTCTGTTTTGTTATAGGTCTCTAGCCCTGGCTGGCTGTCCTGGAACTGACTATGTAGACTAGGCTGGCCTTGAACTGGAGTGCTAGAGTTAAAGGCATATGGGTTTTGGTTTTTCTGGTTTGGTTTTGTTTTTACATTTACTTTTATGTTTTTTTTTTGTTTTTTTTTACAGTCTTTGCCCTTCTCCTAGTCCCTCTTCCACAGTTCCTCATCCCGTCTCTTCGAAGGTTAGGCTCATTTTCTCCCACTGAGGCCAAACCTGGCAGTCCTCTGCTGTTGTATATGTGTAGGAGGCCTGGGACCAGCCCTTGTATGCTCGTGGCTCAGTGTCTGAGAGATCTCAGGGGTCCAGGATAGCGAGACTGCTTGTCTTCCTATGGAGTCACCCTCCTCAGCCTTTCTCTAATTCTACCACAGCGGTCCCCAACTTCAGTCCATTGGTTGGGTGTAAATATCTGTATCTCAGTCAAATGCTTGTTGGACCTTTCAGAGGATAGCCATGCTAGGCTTCTGTGTGTAAACACACCATAGCATGTGTTCCTCTTTCGTCACACTCACCAACATGTGTCATCACCTGAGTTTTTGATCTTAGCCATTCTGAGTGGTGTAGGGTGAAATCTCATGGTTGCTCTGCCTTGCATTTCCCTAGTGTTTTGTTTTGCATCAGTGTCTTATAGCTCAGGCTGTCCTCAGACTCCTGCTGCTACCAATGAGTACAGACATGTACACTGTAACATGGCTCCTACTAGTCTCTGTAACTGAGTTATTGGTCCACAAATACCCGACTATGGACATTTGCAAAGATTCATTGTCAAATACAGTCTTGAATTCAAGCGTGGATTAGTCAGGCTTCACTTGGAGCACTTAACATGCTAACCCGCCTCTTACGTCCTAGGCAAGTCAGGCAACTCCTCTGAACGTTAGCTTCATCCCACAACCCGTGGTCGGGGAGAGAAGCAGCTTCTGAGAGTCGTCCTTTGAGGTGCTTGTATAATCAACATAGTAGCTTATTAGGAAAAGATTTCCCAGGATTATAGACCCAGAGCCAGAACTGTTCTCTTCTGTGTTAAAGTGTTCTTTACACCGCGCATTCTTTAACATCTATAGTTACGAGACACATGCCCTGTACTGGGAGCTGTACTTAACCAGTGTAAGCCTGGGGGATCTTTTCAGAAAGCTTGCTAAGACACTCTGTAGGTAACCAGCCACCTCTGTGCGCTTACATCCACCAAACCATGTCAGGGGCAGGCTTCATGGTGTGAATATGTTCTCTTCAACAGACATTCTAGAGAGCACAAAGGCATCTTCGCATCTTCCCTTACTCAGATTTTGTTTTTAATTATGTATATGTGTGTGGGCGGCTATGTATGAACACCAGAGGCTGAATCTCTGGAGCTCCTGTAACTCTAGCCTCTGTTTTACACATTCTATTCCTGTCTCAGAAAATGAGTAAATCTCTCACAGAGATGAGCTCTTCTAAAGGTCTTTCTTTTCCTTGTAGATTTTAAAACTAAAAGAGACAGGTAGAGTCAACAGGATGAATAATAGTAACATAGTAGTGGGACACCTGCTTGTCCAAACATCCTAATGTTGAAAAATACTCCACTGTCTTAAACAGTTATGTCCCAGTCAGCAATTTTGGCTAGTATATAGAAATGTTAAATTAAGGATGAAGAAGATGACCAACTTGACTATTAATATGAAGTAAAATTTATTATGCATGTAATTGAAAATTTAACCTAGAGTACAAGAATCAGAGAATTAAAGTTATTAAAGATTAAAGTATGTGTTTTGGGCCTTGTGCAGTAATTTTATTATAAAATTTCTTTTGTTTTAAAAGTATTGTTTCCTTTTGAAGCAATACATTTACTTACAGTAGCATTCTTTGAAAAATACTACAATGCAACCTGTGACTCTAGTTTTAAAAATTATGACCATTAAATCTGTTAGCTAAGAACACCCAGTCAGAGAGCGGTCAGAAAACAGTTGAAGTTTTGTGACATGTGGTAATGTTGGTGGCTTTGTCATGTGCTCTTCACCCCCTCTTCCCCACTAATGACTTCTGGTTTTTCCCCAGGTTCTCTCCAAGTAACCAGTGATCTCCTGGAGAAGACAGAACTCGTCACTTTAGAGTGGAGCGAGGATACGGAATAAGAAAGAAGTTGTTCTTTGTGTCCTGTTGCATTCAGTGTGGGTTTTCTTTGTGTAAATTAAAACACTGAATGGGGATACATAAATCGGAGTGTGATTTGTTGTTGTCAGCAGCTGCTGTTTGTGCCCACTCTGTCTCACGTGCTAGTCCAGGAGACAGATCAGCCCAGGTCCTTCCTTCTTCCCCAGTTGTCTTTGCAGTGAGGTGAGGGCTCCTTTCAGCACATAGGCAGGCAGTCATGTTGGATGGTCCCCCATGAGTGCTCATACTGAGTAGTTGTTGCCATGGTAATCACTGAAGAACTTGAAGAAGAACACTCCTATTGCTCAGATTCACATCTAACAATGGTTACCTTTGGACACATCTGTCTCCATAATATATTTATTTCAAAAGAAAGTGAACAAACTTAGCTTGTTGGATGGATATATAAGGATTACCTATGATACAGTATCACCCATTGTTGAATATTAACACTGCCAGCCTTACACATTGAGTTATTGATAGCTTATTCAGAACTATTGAATTATTTAATTGGCTGAAAACATGGGATGTTGCCCATGTTGGTAAACACTCTACTGAAATAAATGTGTTCCTAAGATCGATGTTTCTATTTAAATTCTTAGAGCATCTTGTGCCTACATGGGACTTTGTGCTATGTGTGCATGTTACATTTTTTTCTAGACATTTTCCACATTTTGTTAGCTGTATTTTTCAAAAATCCTCATTCTAAGCCAGGCACAGTGGAGCATTCCTTTAATCCTGGATTTCAAGGTCATCCAGGGATACACAGAAATCATCTCAAATTAAGAGTGTAATAAGGTCTGGAAATTACATGATAGAAGCATGTTTAGTGTTCTGGAAAAACAATGGGGTGATGAGACACCCTGTGGACTTGTTACCTCATTGCTGTGACTGCACCCAACCCAGCAGCTCACCACAGCGAGGAAGGGGAGGAGCGCTGCTCAGGGCACCTCCTTATCAGGACGCAGAGATGAGTGCTGGTCAGGACCCACTGGGCTGGTGCTGCCCTTATCTGTAAGGGTGAGGATGGGGGAGCTTCTCACCTCTGTTAACCCAGTCTGGCAGATCCCTCGCAGGCATGCCCAGAGGTTTAGCTGTCACGCCCAACAGTATAGATAGTGTACCCCTCAGGTAGCCATTATCAGTCCAGTGAGAAGTATCCCAGACCCAGCAATGTGACAGCTCTGAAGTTAATATGAGGGAAAGTGCAGAAGCCATTGTAGGCCCCGTTTGTAGAAAACATCTGTTGAATGGGCAGATTGATGTCTTAGGAAGTGGCCTATAAACCTCTGGTGATAGAACATCTTAAGAGTTGACATCTCATGACGTTAGTCCAATTGAACCCGTAAATAGAAAGCCACCCTATGATGCCCAAGTGTAAGCAAAAAGTACCAAAACATCAAATCAGTAAATGTCAACTTTATTAGAAACACATGACCTTTGACAGATTCAGGGGGATTTTGTTTACTTTCGGTTTTGATAGTTCCCTCTAGTCAGCTTCTAGGCAGCAACAGCCCTCAGTCTTGTTGTAAAATCCACACATAGTGTAGATGACGACATAAGAGCCGATAAATGAATAGTCAAGAAACTGAATAGTCAAGAGGTAACAGTTCTGAGGAAAAGATACAAAGAGGGAGAAACAGCAGACAGGAATGCTTTTGGGGTGTAGAGAGAACAGACTATCTGCATGCAAGCCTGCCAGTCTGAGCAGGTTACTCATTAGGATGCTCTAGTACGACTTGGCAGGAATGACTGCTGTGCCTCAGGAAGCCTGATCTGACGGTGCAAGCGTCTGTCAACCTGGTGCTAGTCCCATCCACTTCGAAGAGACCTGGGTGCTGCATGCCCATGGCAACCAGGTTTCACCCCTGACTATTACACACATAGGGAACCCCCATGGCTTCAGAATCCTCTGGTACTCCCTGTGCCATTATGCTGCTGTTTTGCATCCTCTTGGGATTTGATGCATACAGTCCAATTTGCAAAACCATTGGCATCTCCCCTAGAATTTCCTGCCCTTTCTCAAACTTAGCAATGTCTCCTAATCACTGAGTACAAAGAAAGAATGAAGAATTGTTTCTGGGTGCAGTGTATTACCTCTGTACCCAGAGTGATCACCAAGTAGTATTTGTTTCCTAGTAGCACATGATGGAAAGTGTAGTCATATTTATTTCACTTTGTAGGGCATTTCCCAGCACACCCTTGACCACTGGCCTCCTAAAATATTAGAGCAATGACAGAATCCTACATCTTTGTCAATTTTACAACTACCAAGAATACACAGTAGCTACTTTATGCTCATTCTACCCAGTTAGCACATCACAGATAAAATGGGCTTTGTAATACATTATCCATAATTATGTCCCAAGAACTGCAGAGGATGCCTGAAACAGCAGGTAGTACTAATTACTGTGTATATTCTGGTCTTTGTGTATAACCGGAGGCCTCTCAGCACCAGAGTTAGTCTTTCTGTGTCTTGTGTCATGATACCACTGTACACTATCATTCTTGTGCTTTGGGCCATTCCCTTGTAAAATAAAGGTTCCTGAGATACAAGCAGTGAACGATAAAGCAGTTGGCTTAGTAACCAAGATGGCTACCACCTGAGCAAACAGGTGGTACACAAGGTGGGCATGTGGGACACAGGGTCATCTCAGCCCTTTTCTAGGTTGGACGGCAGAACGACAAGATTTTGTCTTGATACAAAAGTGTGCTACTTAAACCTTAGGAAATGGGTCTGGAGTGTGGTTCTGAGGTAGAGTGCACACCTGCCTTGTTCAAGGGGCTTAACATTCCAAAAAATAATAAAACTTAGGAACTGTTGACTCTTAGAATATTCCGTTTCATATTTTCTAACCACAGTTGATTGTAATTAACTAAAACTGTATAGATGGTCAGGAACCAGATGTAGATCTCTCCTGAGAGACAAAGCCAGAATGCAGCAAATACATAGGCGAATGCCAGCAGCAAACCACTGAACTGAGAACAGGACCCCCGTTGAAGGAATCTTAGAAAGGACTGAAAGAGCTTGATGGGGCCTGATACCCCATATGAACAACAATGCCAACCAACCAGAGCTTCCAGGGACTAAGCCACTACCCAAAGACTATACATGGACTGACCCTGGACTCCGACCTCATAGGTAGCAATGAATAGCCTAGTAAGAGCACTAGTGGAAGGGGAAGCCCTTGGTCCTGCCAAGACTGAACCCCCAGTGAACATGATTGTTGGGGGGAGGGTGGTAATGGAAGGATGGGGAGGGGAACACCCTTATTGAAGGGGAGGAGTTAGGGGGATGTTGGCCTGGAAACCGGGAAAGGGAATAACAATTGAAATATAAATAAGAAATAACCAATTTAATAAAGATGGAGAGAAAAAAAACTGTATAGATGGTTGAAGGATATTCTGTGGAACAAACTTGAATATCAAAGATTAAACCACCCCCCAAAGCAAAACTAAATGTTCCCAGGGGTGGGAACATTTCTGTTTCTCTTTCTTGATAAAAAAAAGAGAGAGAGAGAACTCACAAATGTCTATTTCCCAGGGATGGGAACATTTCTGTTTCTCGATAGAAAAAAAGAGAACCCACATTTTTACTAAATCAGATTATATGTGTATTGTACAACCCAGTATTACCTAGTCTGTGTAGTATTACCTGGTCTGATGTCTGACATCAAATTGTTCTTTGGGTCTGAAGTGGATTCCAAAAGTAGAAGCTGGAAGCCAGCTAGCCAACTACATGTCTTTATTACTTACTTTTGAGACCGGGTCTCACTGTTTATGTGGCCGTTCTGGAGCTGGCTCCGTGGACCACTGACCTCAAACTCACAGAGACCTACCTCCAGAGTGCTGGGATTAAAGGTATCCACTAAAATGCCTGGCACATTTTTTTTTTTTTGGTCAAAAATTGAAAAATAAAGGGTTGGAAAAACTGACTCAGTGTTTAACAACTTTTGCTGCTTTTGCAGAGGACCTGAGTTCTGTTTCTAGCGGCCATAGTAGGTAGCTTACAATCACCTGTAACTCCCAACTCTATAGAATCAGATGACACACACTTCTGGCTTCATAGGCACTGTAGAATGGATGCAGGCAGGAGTGCACGCACAGAAATATTTTAAAATTTTAAATATGTGTTCAACTTGATCTAACAAGAACCTGATATTTCTGTGGGCCTTTTGTGTTTGTAACAACAGTGTCAGCTATATGCATGTACTATGTGGCAGATTTCTAAAACTTCCCTGTGAAACTAAAACATAGATCCATTCATTGCTTGTCAGTTCATTTACCATTGCCCCAGCCTCGGCCACCTCACCCTGCCCCTGTCCTTATATCCTCTAAGGATGTCGTATTCCCTGTCATAGCATTTCATGTATGAGTGCACGTGCGTGCATATGTGTGTGTGTGTGTGTGTGTGTGCGCACATGCATTTTTAACATTTATTTATTTTGATTCAGGGTCTCTATGTAGTCCAGGCTGGCCTCTAACTCTCGGATCTACCTGCCTCCGCCTTCTTGAATGTAGAAATTAAACTCTTGTGCCTCCACTGCTCACCACAGTAGCCCAGCAAGCATTTCCTTTTTTTTTTTTTTCAGAGCTGGGGACCGAACCCAGGGCTCTACCACTGAGCTAAATCCCCAACCCCTCCTTTTTTTTTTTTTTTTTAAAAGCTTAATTATATCTCATCAGGCAGAGGCAGTGGATATCTGAGTTCGAGGCCAGCCTGGTCTACAGAGTGAGTTCCAGGACATCCAGGGCTACACAGAGAAACCCTGTCACCCAAAACAAGCAATAAAAAATGTTAACACTTAGTCATCTCTCATCTCATTCCATGAATATAGTGAATTTTTGAAATTCTTGTCATCTGCTAATGAATTTGAGGCTGGTCCCATAGCTGTGCTAAAAGATCGCACAAGAAGCATGAGAACGCATATATGGTTTAAAAAAACTAATTCTAGTTCTTGTGGGTAAATACTCAAATGTGCAATTTCTGGGTCACTTAGTAGCTGTATCTTTAATATGGGAGTGGGGAGGGGACGTTACACTGTAGCCCCACTATTTCTCAATGAGTTTTATTACAGGAAGTCATCGGTATTTATGGTAGGCAAACAGTTTTCAGCAGGAGAAAATATATTACAACCAAATTGCTACTACTTGCTTCCTGTTGGCTGTACCCTAGAGCAGTGGTTCTCAACCTGTGGGCTACGACCTCTTTGAGAGTAGATGTTTCTTCAAAGGGATCATCTAAGGCCATCAGAAAACAGATATTTACATTATGATTTCTAACAGTAGTAATATTATGGTTATAAAGTGGCAACAAAAATAACTTTATGGTTGGAGGGGTCACCACTACAAGAGGAACTCTGTATTAAAGGGTTGCAGCATAGGAAGGGTGAGAACCACTGCTCTAGAGGAAATCGCTTTTGGCATTTTCTTTTTTTTTTTTTTTCCCGGAGCTGGGGACCAAACCCAGGGCCTTGCGCTTGCTAGGCAAGTGCTCTACCACTGAGCTAAATCCCCAACCCCTGGCATTTTCATTCACACACACACACACACACACACACACACACACACACACACACACACACACACACACACACACATATTCTCTCTTTTGAAGGCTGTATCTCTTGCATCTCAGGCTGGTCTTGAACTCAATGTATAGCAGAGCAGAGGCTGGCTTTGAACTCTTGATTCAACTGGCTCCATTTCTCGGGTACAAGAATTGCTCGCCTGGCTCACAACTATTTCTTGTATGTGGGGCTGTTTTCGAGTCAGGGTCTGATGTAGCCAAGGCTGGCCTCAAATCACTATGTAATTGAGGATACACTTGAACTTCTTACCTTCCGGCCTCTGTCTCCTAAGAGTTGGGATTGCAGCTATGCCCCCACAGCTGTGTGTATGACTTCTTAACCAAATTGGATCATCACAGCAGCAGTGTTCTGTAGCTGGTATCCCGTTGCTTGTCACACAAGCAAGTATACTGTTCTCTCAACATTTTAAATAGCAGGCAACAGTCCATGTTTGTTTCTGGTATAATTTACCTTGGTGTAGCTACGTATATAGCTGCCGGTTTTGTTTTAAGAAATCTCCCTTTTTGCTAAATCTTGTTACTTTTAAATGCATTCAAATAATTCTAGTACAAGAAAGGACATTTACTTTAGCACCTTTAATTATGGTGACCAATTGAAAATTATTTGAACACATTACCATACCTGGAGACGTAAGTAAGCCTCTGTGTTGGGAATCTGTGGACTTGTGTTTGAAAATTAGCACCTGGGGGTTGGGGATTTAGCTCAGTGGTAGAGCGCTTGCCTAGCAAGCGCAAGGCCCTGGGTTCAGTACCCAGCTCCGAAAAAAAAAAAAAAAAAAAAAAAAGAAGAAAAAAAAGAAAGAAAATTAGCACCTGGTCAGGCAGTGGTGGCTCGCGTCTTCAATCCCTGTCCTCAGGAAGCAGAAACAGTTGGATCCCTACGAGTTCGAAGCCAGCCTCGCCTACAGTGTGAGTTCGAAGCCAGCCAAAGCTACATATAGGAAAAGAATAGCACCTGGAAAGCCAGGGAGAGTAACAGGGATTGTACTGCAGTTAGGTCTCCAGGGAACTTCAAAATGTGGTCATAATCATCAGAATAAATAGAAAACACACGGGTTAAAAAAAAAAACACAAAACGATTGCTCTTCTCTACCAGCATAGGCAGGAATTCTCCTGGGGTCTGGCCTAAGACAGCTGGAGGAGGATGGATGTGGCAGAGGTAAGGAACTGTCAGGTCCAGTTAACATCTGGGACCTGTGAAGTACCAACGTAAGGAGCAAAGTCATTTGCACTTGTTTAATAAAATCAGTTGAATATTTGAACATACACTTGGGAAATAGTATCAAACCTTGGGCTTAGTTAACGAGGGTATGAGATCATAAGGAGAAGCCTGAAGGGAAGAGAGTCTGCCAAGAATTCGGTGTAGCTCAGTTCCAAAGCCAGGAATTCCAAAGCCGTGCTCTATAGTCTTAGATATTCTCTCTGTATTCACCGATCTCATTCCTAAATCTCTAAGATAATCCATTTAAGCGAAAGCACAATGCTAATATTAGCTAGTCTCTAATAAATCAACATATGTTTGTGTTAAGTATGTGTTGGCCACAAGGAACAGATTCAGTTTATGTTTTAGCTTAGGGGGTCACCCCCATTCTAGACCACTTCCTGTATGGAGAGCTAGATGACTTGCTGTCTGATTGAGCCATATAGACAGATCTATAGTATAAATACATCATTCTCAGAGGACATCTATAGAGGTTTCCCAGCTCGAGGAGTTCATAAGGAAGCCAGTAAAAGCGACCGATGGTCTCTGCACTTGAGTCTTCAATATCTGACCTAATTATTTGACAGACATAGTAAGAGAATTTCAGTTAGAGTTACATCTAAATTTCAGCTTTGTAGCTGGGCATGGTGGGGCACACCTTCAATCCCAGCACTGCAGAGGCAGAGGCAGAGGCAGAGGCAGAGGCAGAGGCAGAGGCAGAGGCAGAGGCAGAGGCAGAGGCAGAGGCAGAGGCAGAGGCAGAGGCAGAGGCAGAGGCAGAGGCAGAGGCAGAGGCAGAGGCAGAGGCAGAGGCAGAGGCAGATCTCTGAGTTCAAAGCCAGCCTGCTCTACGATAGTGTTTGGACGGCCAGTGTGCTGCACAGTCAAAACCTGTCTGAAGACTAAGAACAGCCATACACATTAAGACAATAAAACCAAAGGCGCTTTGCAGGGAAAATGGACCTGGTTACATGATAACCAACATAAAGAGGGTTAGCAAATGTTAGAAAGTTGGGCATACCTTTCTAGACGGCCAGTGGAACACTCGCTGTATTCTGGAATTAAAAGGGATGTAGATTTGAAGAAAGAAAGTAAGAGAAGTGCAGTTTTACAGGGGCAATTCTGTTAGGATCATGCTAATGACTAGTTATCAATATGCCCTGCCACCTCTTCCTCGATATTAAAATTTTATTATAGAAAATAAATTATTCTTACTTTATCTGAGTGTCTTGACTCCATGTGTCTGAAAACTTCATGTGTGCAGTATCTGAGGAGGCCACAAGAGGGCATCAGATCTCCTGGAAGTGGAATTCCAGATGGTTCCATGCAGTCTTTTGGGTGCTGAGAGGGATCAAGAACATCACTTACTCACCTCGTGGTAGTGGTGCACATCTTTAACCCCAGTACTCGGGAGACAGACGCAGGTGGACCTGCAAGTTCAGCCTAGCTTGGTCTACCATGTAAGTTCCAGGCCAGCCAAGACTATTTCTCAAAAACAAAAAACAAAAAACAAAAACAAAAACAAAAACAAGCAAATAAACAAACAGACAGAACCTTCTCATGGTTAGGGACCCATGGGATGCTCTGTCCTAATCTGCCCTGAATTCATCAGACTGAGAAAATAAATGGAAGCAGGGGACTTCCCGGTGTCTGTTCATGGGCAGAATTGGCCTCAGTCTGCACCTTCCAGTCCTGCTGCAACACTACATCCTGGATGTTTGTTTTCCAGGGACTTCACGAGAAGTCTGGTTAGGGACAGGAAGAGACACTTCCCTGCACTGGTGTTGACCACCCGTTTATAAGGGAGGGTCGTAAGCCAAGACAAGCAGATGAGCACTGCCTCTCCCCATTGCTTTCTCTTTGCCCGGAATTAAAAATTAAGGGCAGTATAAGCCCCTATAATTGAAACAGACATTACCCAGGTCCTACCCTTGCCTACAGATGTGAAATGATATTGAGGGCCATTTTTGCCTGCTTCTGCAAAAGCCTGCCTGTCAGGCAGCGTCAAGGCAGATCAGGGTCTGCTGACTGATTTCTTGGCCTGCTGACACCTGGATACACGTGAGGCTCAAGGCAAGGGGCTGAGTGTTCTATTAATCTTGGTGGAAGTTACAGGGAGGCCTCTCGATGGGACCAGATATCCTATGTGTGTCAGCCATTGTCCTTGCCAGCTTGTGACTTTGTTTCCCATGGCATTGTAAAGTATAAAAAGGCTAAGAGATGTAAACACTGAGGCTGGCGTGGTATTGACCTGCAGCGCTCCTGATGTCTAACTTTTGTCTCTGAGTCATCTTTCTGTCTTTCCTATAATCATCTTCACTCCCTCCTCCTCAGAGGACTGTTTGACTTTGTACCAGCAGGCTCAGCATAAAACTTCCCAGAAGTCTGAGGGTCAGATACTTTGTTAACTCCCAAGAGCTGCTGTCAGTCAGGTTGGGAGACAGCTACCAGCCCAGTGCTTAAGGAAATGACTCTTAACACTGAAAGTTTTCTACAGCCCCTGGGCTTCCTTTCTCTACTACTGATCCAAATTCTGCCCTAAAGACTACTATTGGTCTGGCAAATTAATATAGTTTGGTCCAAGAAAACAAATGGGTTTTAGGGAGTGTAACAGAGACTTAAGTGTAAAGGTATATTAGGGCACAGAAAGGCGCGATAGACCCAGGTCAGAGCTGGAGCATGGGTACATTCTGTCTAGACAAAGTAATGGACCCAGGGCTAGCTCAGAGGGTGCACATAGGTTGGATTTTCAAAACTCGGGGGTGAAACCCTAGACTCTGGAATTGATAATATTTTTAGGTTTCTGGCAAACTACACCAGATATAAGAGGTAGATCAAGGATCAAATGAGCTGACTGAAGAGTCCTACCAGAGTCCAGTGGATGAGAGGACCAGGTTTGTACTGACCTGGTGATCTTGAGGACCCACAGTGGAGTCTTGAAAGATGAAACTGTAACATCAGTACCAGTCCCACAGAAGAAAATAACATGTTATTCACCCTATAACTTGGTCTTCTCCTAAACACCAATTACATCCCCACTGAGAGAAATGTGAGGGTCGGAGGGATGGTCCATCAGTTACAGCCTGTACTACCCTTGCAGATGCCTTGATTTGGGTTCCCAGCACCAGGGTTGGGTGGCTCTCAATAGCCTGTAACTCCAGCCAGCTATGGGGACATGACACCTCTCTGAGCTCTGATAATACGTGCTATGGTGGTTTGCATATGCTTGGCCCAGGGACTGGCACTAATAGGAGGTGTGGCCTTGTTGGAGGAAGTGTGTCAATGTGAGGGTGGGCTTTGAAACCCTAGCTACCTTCAGGATAGGGGTAAAATTCTCAGCTCCTCCAGCACCATGCCTGCCTGGACACTGTCATGCTTCTACCATGATGACAATGGACTGAACCTCTGAACCTGTAAGCCAGCCCCAATTAAATGTTGTCCTTGATTATGGTGTCCCCTCACAGCAATAAAACTCTAAAGAAGCCACATGCAAAAGACTAAGAGTTGTAAAACTTAAAAGACAGCAGCAGGTGGGGCTGGGGATTTAGCTCAGTGGTAGAGCGCTTGCCTAGGAAGCACAAGGCCCTGGGTTCGGTCCCCAGCTCCGAAAAAAAGAACCAAAAAAAAAAAAAAAAAAAAAAGACAACAGCAGGGGTTTGAACAGAAGTGCTCTACCAATAAAGTGCCCAGATGTGCAAGCCCCAGCACAAAAAGCAACATGGAACACCACAGTAACGTGTCTCTCCCCGAGACTGCCAACTCCACAGTAATGGCGCCCAATGGAAATGACCTGGATGAACTTCTCAAGAATTAAAAAGAACAAGTTAAACTCTGCTCAGGCAGCTCAAAGAAGATACAAATACACCTCAGAGAGCAAAACCCAAGCTGAAGGAAATGGGATGGTCCATTCAAAGTATGAAGATGGCCGGGTGGGGTGGTGCTTGCCATTAATCCCAGCACTCAGCAGGCAGAAGCTGGGGAGTCTGATTTCGAGACCAGCCTGGAAAGACCTCCCGTGCTCCTGGGTTGGAGAAATGAATACCGTTGAAACGGACATTCTAGCTAAAGCAATCCACAGACGCCATGCAATCCGGATAAAAATTCCAGAATAACTCTTTTTTTTTTTACAGATGTGGAAGAAACGATCTCAAAAAGTTAACCTTCGGGACAAGCCTCCAGGTTGAACCCGCCTCCAGGTACAGTGTCCTATCAGGTAACTGTGGGTAAGATTCAGTGTGAATTTAGGGAAGGGAACATAATTTAACCTGCAACACTGTTCAAGAAATGTTGAGTGACAAAGTATCTTTCTCTCACAGAGTAACCCACTAGTGTTACTTGTATCTCTTTCTGTCTTTCAACAGAAACTTCCTTTTCTTTCTCTCTTTGGGGAGTGCCCCGTAGGTTCTCCTACCACTGTCTAGGCTTGGGTGGAGTGTTCCAGCCACCCCTCTTGCCCTGACGCATTTGTTTGTGAGCTTTGGCACGCTGAGGAGGAAAAGTAAACAGAGCTGAGCCTGTAGTGACTCAGGGGTGGAGGGGACACAGAGAGAACACAGAGAGATCAAGGAGCGGCCAAGTGTCACTGGTTCTTCCTTTTTTTTTTTCTAACATTGTTCTTTGGTTGTGACCCAAGTTCTCCAGATGCAGTCTTGAGTCAGCATTGTTGAAGCGAGCCTGAAAGGGGCCTCTTGCTTCCTGTCCCTGCTAAACTGAAGAGAATGAAAACATGGCTATCCCGAGTTCCATTCCCCTGGCTGAAGGTATCAGGGTGTTCTTGGGGTGCCACCAAGTGAAGTGGATTAGGAACTTACTGAAACCACATCACAGAGAACAAAAATACACATTAACAGGCATAAGGCCAGTGGTATTTGTGAGAGATGGAAATGATTGGGGAAGTGAGAAAATAATATAGTTGAGCAGACTGCCTTAGAAGAAAATATGAAATATATGGAGGGCAGGCAATGTGGCTCTGTTGGCCTAGTGCATGAAGGAGTGTCTGAGTGTGCCCCTAGCACTACATAAAACTGGATGTGGTATTCCCTGCCTGTTATCTCAACACTTTGCAGGAGGCTCAGGAAATAAAGTTCATCCTCAGCAACAAAGCAAATTCAACGTCAAGAAAACCTGGGATAATGCAAAGATGGAAGGATACATTAGAACAGTGGTTCTCAACCAAGGGGTCGCACCCCCCGCGCGAGGGTTTCATATCAGATGTTTACATTCTAATTCATAACCGTAGCAAATTCACAGTTATGGAGTAGCAATGAAATAACTTTCTGGTTGGGGCTCACCACAACTTGAGGAACTGTATTGAAGGGTCTCAGTATTAGGAAGTTTGAGAACGGCTTCATTAGAACAAAGCCATTTTATTTTAGTTTCATTGACTGGTAAAGATTGGGACCACTGGGCTGGGAGTGCAGCTGGGTGGTTGAGTGATCGATAGTATGCACAAGGCACTGAGTTCGAATCCCAGTGCACACATACACACCCACATATGCAATTCACACCCTCACATACCCAGTGCACTGTACGTGTGTAACATTCACATTTTTTCTAAGGGAAGGCCACTGTTATTGTCTGTTTTTTTATGCATCTGAGTGCTAAGCAAGTACTCTACTATGGAGCCACAGCCTCAGTCTGGAAGAATCATTCTAGATAAGAAAAAACATTCTCTCTCTCTCTCTCTCTCTCTCTCTCTCTCTCTCTCTCTCTCTCTCTCTCCATCCCCCCCCCCAGGCACTGAAGAAATTGAGGAAGACACTAGAAGATGGAAAGACCTTTGTCTCTCCCTCTCTCTACCCTGCCTATCCAGGGTTGTTCATGGTTCAGTTTCTCAAGTACTTGGATTACAGATACGACCTACTATATAAGCTAAAATTAATCTCTTAAGTCTATAGTGGTGGCTGTTGCTAATTTTAAGAGCCTGAAAGTAAGTAAGCCTCCTACTCAAACAAGAGTCCCAAATTAAACTCAATACACACACACCACAAATAAACCACACACGCATACCACACACACACACCACACACACACACACACACACCACACACATACACCCATACACACCACACACACACACACCACAAATAAACCACACATGCATACCACACACACACCATACACACACACACACACACACACACACACACACACACACACCACACATACACACACACCACAAATAAACCACACACATGTAGGCATATACGCACACCACAAGCACATGGCATGTTTGTAGGAGAATACTAGTTAGGTGTTTGTTTGTTTGTTTGTTTGTTTGTTTGGCTCAAGCTGAAGTCACCTGGGAAGAGGGACCCCAACTGAGAAAGTGTGTCCATCAGATTGGCCTGCAGACAAGCCTGAGGACATTTTCTAAATTGATTGTTGTAAAAGGTGCAGGACACAGAAGAAATGCTGTTCCTGGGGAAGTAGTTCTCAGGTGTATAGAAAAGCCAACTGAGTTCATCTTGGTGGATTTTTCCTTTCATGAATATGAAGTGTCATTCCTTATCTTTTTTGATGACTTTTGGTTGAAAATCAATTTTATTCAATATTAGAATGGCTACTCCAGCTTGCTTCTTCAGACCATTTGCTTGGAAAGTTGTTTTCCAGCCTTTCACTCTGAGGTAGTGACTGTCTTTGTCTCTGAGGTGTGTTTCCTGTAGGCAGCAGAATGCAGGATTCTCATTGCGTATCTAGTTTGCTAATCTGTGTCTTTTTATTGGGGAGTTGAGTCCACTGATGTTGAGAGATATTAAGGAATAGTGATTGTTGCTTCCTGTTATATTAGTATTTGGATGTGAGATTATGTTTGTGGGCTTTTCTTCTCTTTGTTTTGTTGCCAAGATGATTCATTTCTTGCTTTTTCTGGGGTGTAGCTTGGCCCCTTATGTTGGGCTTTACCATTTATTATCCTTTGTAGGGCTGGATTTGTATAAAGATATTGTGTAAATTTGGTTTTGTCATGGAATATCTTGGTTTCTACATCTATGTTAATTGAGAGTTTTATGAACTCTCAATCCTAAATATCTATCCTCCAAATACAAGGATATCCACCTACATACATAAAAGAAACCTTACTAAAACTCAAAGCACACATTGCACCTCACACGATAATAGTAGGAGATTTCAATACCCCACTCTCATCAATGGACAGATCATGGAAACAGAAATTAAATAGAGACATAGACAGACTAAGAGAAGTCATGAACCAAATGGACTCAACAGATCCTTATAGAACATTCTATCCAAAACCAAAATGCTATACCTTCTTCTCACCACCTCATAGTACTTTCTCCAAAATTGACCATATAATCGGTCATAAAACAGGCCTCAACAGATACAGAAAGATAGAAATAATCCCATGCATCCTATCAGACCACCACAGGCAAAAGCTGGTCTTCAATAACAATAATGGAAAAACGCCCACATTTACATAGAAGTTGAACAATGCTCTACTCAATGATAACCTGGTCAAGGAAGAAATAAAGAAAGAAATTAAAGATTTCTTAGAATTTAATGAAAATGAAGGTACAACATACCCAAACTTATGGGACACAATGAAAGCTGTGCTAAGAGGAAAACTCATAGCGCCGAGTGCCTGCAGAAAGAAACAGGAGAGAGCATATGTCACCAGCTTGACAGCACACTTAAATGCTCTAGAACAGAAAGAAGCAAATACACCCAGGAGGAGTAGAAGGCAGGAAATAATCAAACTCAGAGCTGAAATCAACCAAGTAGAAACAAAAAGGACTATACAAAGAATCAACAGAAACAAAAGCTGGTTCTTTGAGAAAATCAACAAGAGAGATAAACCCTTAGCCAGACTAACGAGAGGACACAGAGAGTGTGTCCAAATTAACAAAATCAGAAATGAAAAGGGAGACATAACTACAGATTCAGAGGAAATTCAAAAAATCATCAGATCTTACTACAAAAGCCTATATTCAACAAAATTTGAAAATCTGCAGGAAATGGACAATTTCCTAGACAGATACCAGGTACCGAAGTTAAATCAGGAACAGATAAACCAGTTAAACAACCCCATAACTCCTAAGGAAATAGAAGCAGGCATTAAAAGTCTCCCAACCAAAAAGAGCCCAGGTCCAGACAGGTTTAGTGCAGAATTCTATCAGACCTTCATAGAAGACCTCATACCAATATTATCCAAACTATTCCACAAAATTGAAGCAGATGGAGCACTACCGAATTCCTTCTATGAAGCCACAATTACTCTTATACCTAAACCACACAAAGACCCAACAAAGAAAGAGAACTTCAGACCAATTTCCCTTATGAATATTGATGCAAAAATACTCAATAAAATTCTGGCAAACCGAATGCAAGAGCACATCAAAACAATCATTCATTATGATCAAGTAGGCTTCATCCCAGGCATGCAGGGATGGTTTAATATACGGAAAACCGTCAACATAATCCACTATATAACAAACTGAAAGATAAAAACCACACGATCATTTCATTAGATGCTGAGGAAGCATTTGACAAAATTCAACACCCCTTCATGATAAAAGTCCTGGAAAGAAAAGGAATTCAAGGCCCATACCTAAACATAGTAAAAGCCATATACAGCAAACCAGTAGCTAATATTAAACTAAATGGAGAGAAACTTGAAGCAATCCCACTAAAATCAGGGACTAGACAAGGCTGCCCACTCTCTCCCTACTTATTCAATATAGTTCTTGAAGTTCTAGCCAGAGCAATCAGACAACAAAAGGAGATCAAGGGGATACAGATTAGAAAAGAAGAAGTCAAAATATCACTATTTGCAGATGATATGATAGTATATTTAAGTGATCCCAAAAGTTCCACCAGAGAACTACTAAAGCTGGTAAACAACTTCAGCAAAGTGGCTGAGTATAAAATTAACTCAAATAAATCAGTAGCCTTCCTCTACACAAAACAGAATCAAGCCGAGAAAGAAATTAGGGAAATGACACCCTTCATAATAGTCCCAAATAATATAAAATACCTCAGTGTGACTTTAACCAAGGAAGTGAAAGATCTGTATGGTAAGAACTTCAAGCCTGTGAAGAAAGGAATTGAAGAAGATCTCAGAAGATGGAAAGATCTCTCATGCTCATGGATTGGCAGGATTAATATAGTAAAAATGGCCATTCTACCAAAAGCCATCTACAGATTCAATGCAATCCCCATCAAAATACCAATCCAATTCTTCAGAGAGTTAGACTGAACAATTTGTAAATTCACCTGGAATAACAAAAAACCCAGGATAGCTAAAACTATCCTCAACAATAAAAGGACTTCAGGGGGAATCACTATCCCTGAACTCAAGCAGTATTACAGAGCAATAGTGATAAAAACTGCATGGTATTGGTACAGAGACTGACAGATAGACCAATGGAACAGAATTGAAGACCCAGAAATGAACCCACACACCTATGGGCACTTGATTTTTGACAAAGGAGCCAAAACCATCCAATGGAAAAAAGATAGCATTTTCAGCAAATGGTGCTGGTTCAACTGGAGGTCAACATGTAGAAGAATGCAGATCGATCCATGCTTATCACCCTGTACAAAGCTTAAGTCCAAGTGGATCAAGGACCTCCACATCAAACCAGATACATTCAAACTAATAGAAGAAAAAGTGGGGAAGCATCTCTAAAACATGGGCACTGGAGAAAATTTCCTGAACAAAATACCAATGGCTTATGCTCTAAGATCAAGAATTGACAAATGGGATCTCATAAAACTGCAAAGCTTCTGTAAGGCAAAGGACACTGTGGTTAGGACAAAACGGCAACCAACAGATTGGGAAAAGATCTTTACCAATCCTACAACAGATAGAGGGCTTATATCCAAAATATACAAAGAACTCAAGAAGTTAGACCACAGGGAGACAAATAACTCTATTAAAAATAGGGTTCAGACCCATAAAGAATGGGAGGGGGAGGGAGTAGGGAAATGTTTGCCAGGAAACCGGGAAAGGGAATAACATTCGAAATGTAAATAAGAAATACTCAAGTTAATAAAATAAAATAAAATAAAATAAATGGGGTTCAGAGCTAAACAAAGAATCCACAGCTGAGGAATGCCAAATGGCTGAGAAACACCTAAAGAAACGTTCAAAAGGGAAATGCAAATAAAAACAACCCTGAGATTTCACCTCACACCAGTGAGAATGGCTAAGATCAAAAACTCAGGTGACAGCAGATACTGGCGAGGATGTGGAGAAAGAGGAACACTCCTCCATTGTTGGTGGGATTGCAGACTGGTACAACCATTCTGGAAATCAGTCTGGAGGTTCCTCAGAAAATTGGACACTGAACTACCTGAGGACCCAGCTATACCTCTCTTGGGCATATACCCAAAAGATGCCCCAACATATAACAAAGACACATGCTCCACTATGTTCATAGCAGCCTTATTTATAATAGCCAGAAGCTGGAAAGAACCCAGATGCCCTTCAACAGAGGAATGGATACAGAAAATGTGGTACATCTACACAATGGAATATTACTCAGCCATCAAAAACAATGACTTTATGAAATTTATAGGCAAATGGATGGAACTGGACAATATCATCCTGAGTGAGGTAACCCAATCACAGAAAAACGCACATGAAACGCACTCATTGATTAATGGCTATTAGCCCAAATGCTCAAATTACCCTAGAAACACAGAACACATGAAACTCAAGAAGGATGACCAAAATGCAAATGCTTCACTCCTTCTTTAAAAGGGGAACAAGAATACCCTTGGGAGGGAATAGGGAGGCAAAGTTTAGAACAGAGGCTGAAGGAACACCCATTCAGAGCCTGCCCCACATGTGGCCCTCCACACAGCCACCAAACTAGATAAGATGGATGAAGCAAAGAAGTGCAGGCTGACAGGAACCGGATGTAGATCTCTCCTGAGAGACACAGCCAGAATACAACAAATACATAGGTGAATAACAGCAGCAAACCACTGAACTGAGAATGGGACCCCCGTTGAAGGAATCTTAGAAAGGACTGAAAGAGCTTGAAGGGGCTTGAGACCCCATATGAACAACAATGCCAACCAACCAGAGCTTCCAGGGACTAAGCCACTACTCAATACATGGACTGACCCTGGGCTCCAACTGCATAGGAAGCAATGAATAGCCTAGTAAGAGCACCAGTGGAAGGGGAAGCCCTTGGTCCTGCCAAGACTGAATCCCCAGTGAATGTGATTGTTGGGGGGAGGGCGGTAATGGGGGGAGGATAGGGAGGGGAACACCCAGAAAGAAGGGGAGGGGAGGGGCTAGGGGGATGTTGGCCCGGAAACCGGGAAAGGGAATAACAATTGAAATGTAAATAAGAAATACCCCAGTTAGTAAAGATGGAAAAAAAAAAAAAAAAGAAAAAGAAAAAAAAAAGCCAACTGAGTAAGCGAAGGGGAGAAAACCAGTAAACACTGTTTTCCATGGCCTCTGCTTTAGCACCTGTCTTCAGTTCCTGCCCTGCTCTTCCTCCTTGATAGATGGTGAGATAGAACTGAGACAAGAGGCCGGAAATAAACCCTTCCCCTTGCTGTTGCTTCTGCCCATGGTGTTTATCACAGGAACAAACAAACAAACAAACAAAAAACTAGGGCAGAAACTGGCTTGTTGGGAGGAAAGGCTTCAGTGGGGGGAGGAGATAGAAGAATGAGGGAAACCTTATCAGAGTACAGTCCGCACTCACGTGTTGAGTGTGTGTCTGTGTCTGTGTGAGTGCATGTGTCTATATGTGTCTCTGTGTGTGTCTGTGTCTCTGTGTATCTGTTTGTATGTGTGTGTGTGTGTCTATGTGTGTGTCTCTGTGTATCTCTGTGTGTTTGTGTGTGTGAATCTTGATTCTGCATAAGAGAGAACACATATTTTGTTTTGTGAGTCCGGCTTGTTTTGTTTAACATGATGACTTTCAGTTCTGCCCATCTTCCACAAAAGACATAATTATATTCCTCTTCCTAGGATGTGAATATATGTCACATTTTTCTTCTCTACACGTCTGTTGATGGGCATGGAGACCGAGTCCATGTCTTAGCTATTGTGAAGAATGCTTCAGCAAACATGGCTGCACAGTGACCTCTGCGGGACGGTGGCTTACATTCTTTGGGGAATATACCTACAGAGCTATAGCTACACCACATGGTAGTTCTACTTTTAGTTCTTGGCAAAGCCCCCATAGTGACCTCCCCAGCGGCTATACCACTTCCCATCTCCCATTCCTCAGCTGTGCACACAGCTTCTGTGTCCTTCCCAGTATAGGGTGCAGTTTATTTTCTTGGTTACAGTCGTTCTGTCTGGTTGAGATAGAATAACACTTTTTAAATTTTCACTTTCCTGGTGGCTAAGGTTGCTC
This sequence comes from Rattus norvegicus, assembly GCF_021556685.1. NCBI lineage: Eukaryota > Metazoa > Chordata > Mammalia > Rodentia > Muridae > Rattus > Rattus norvegicus. Next base: position 157,693,907 of record NC_141537.1, on the reverse strand, counting down.
AAAGCCATCAGGGAAAAAAAGCCATTTGTAGTTCTTCCTTCCTTCCTCCTCCTCCTCCTCCTCCCCCTCCTCCTCCTCCTCCTCCTCTTCTTCCTGCCTATTTAATCCATTTGGCCGTTTATTGATTGGATTATTTGTCATTTGTGTGTGTGCACATGTGTGTGCATGCTCGATTTTTTTAGTTCTCTATGGATTCTAGGTCTTCCTCCCTTGTCAGAAGTTGGCAAGGATAGTTTCTTTGTCCTGTTGATTGCTTTGCTATGTGGCAGCTTTTTAATCTCATGTGGTCTCCTTTCTCAGGTTTTACTATCATCTTATGAGTTATCGGAGTTCTTCTCAGAAGGCCCTGTGTACGCATACTGCCTTGAAGCGCATCCCCTAGTCTCCCCTGTCAGTTTCAGTTTTGTGTTTAGCTGATCAGCCCATTTCTCATCAATTTTTAAACAGACTGAAACATAGAGAACTAGTTTCAGTTTTCAGTAGATGGATATCCAGTTTCCCAGGTACACTGGCTCTTATCCAGTGTGTGCTTTTAGGGACCTTGGTTGAAAGGTAGGTGGCTGGGGCTGAGGATTTGACATAATTGGTTAAAATTGATTCATACTGCACATGCCTTTAATCCCAGCACTTGGGAGGCAGAGGCAAGAGGATCTTTGTGAGTTCCAGGTCAGACTGCTCTACAAAGCAAGTTCCAGGACAGCCAGGGCTGTTACACAGAGAAACCCTCCCTGTGTGCTTAGACCTTTCAAAACCTACTTTATTTAGGGTTCTCAAACACTTTCACCTCCCTTCTAGCCCACCGACCAGAGGTAGGGGGAAAAGAAGGGTAATAGGAAAAGGGAGGTGTGAACCTGTTTGGAAGTAGTTCCATGGGGTGATTCCAGGCTTCTTGGTCAGGATACCAGCAGTCCAGTTCAAGAGCAAACACCAAGCATGAGTCAGTAGCTGAGGCTTGATCCAACAGAAACGGCAAGGCTCTGCTGAATCACCATATCATTCGGGATACTTTTTCTAGTTTGAGAAGAACTTGTTGGCATCTTTACGGAAGTTATGTTGAATTATATATTGATTTAAGTACAGCAGCCATTTTCACAATATGAGTTCCACTGCTGTTGAATAGGAGAAATCGTTCCATTTGCTAATGTTTGTCTCAGTTTCTTCAATTCATCACAGAACTGGTCCACGTCCTTATCTTATTCAAATATGTGCGGATATATGGGGACATGAAGATGTTGTAGGAATATATACTTTTCATTTTTGTTAGTGACATTTCCCCCTGACATTTTCCTTTGTGAGTTTGCCATTATACCGAGAGGAAAGTTGGCAATTTTTGTATGTTGATTTTGTATCCTGCTACTCTGCCAAAAGTGTTTTTCAGGACTATAGTCTTTATGGTCTTTTCGGTCTAGAGTCATATCATCTGGAGATAATTTCAACTTTTCCTTTCTTATTCGAATAATTTTTTTTTACCTACTTTTGTTGATCTGTGACTGTAGATAAGACTTCATGTACTACATAGAATGAGAGTGGACATTTTTGTGTTTCCGTGGTTCTAAAGGAAATGCTCCCCTTTAAGTATATTGTTGACTTCCCTTTTGTCTTGTAAGCTTTTATTGGGTTTGTTTTGGTTACTTTTCTATTGTTGTGACAATTCACTATGACCAAGGCAAATTATTTTAAAAGCATTTAATTGGGCTTACGGTCTCAGAGGGTTAGAGTCTGTGACCCCACCACCCATGGAGCATGGCAACAAGCAGGCAGGCAGGTGCTGCAGGAGGCTGCGAGCTCACCTCTGGATCCATAAACTGGCAGAAGCACAGAGTGTACTGACGACGGATGGAGGATTGTGATGCCCCAAAGCTTTTCAAAATATGACCTAATGTCCCTCTGAATTTATTGGTATCTGTTATAATGTCCTGTGTGTAGTGGATGGAGTCCTGAATGAGTGTGTATTACTGGCATGACCAGCGCTGTGTCAAGGACCTCAATGCCTCAGACCAATGGAGCTGGCAAGGTCTCCCCTGGTGCAGGTCCAGACGTTGTGGGTGTGTGGAGAAAATATGAACCACAGCTTTGTCCTCCAGGATGACTGCAGCCTGAGACTGATCCCCTACAGAGACTTCCTACAGAGATCAGCTATTTCATGGCCTCATTCTTGTGTATATAATAAATTTGCCACTTCCTTCCGCTGTATACAAGGGGTTTCAGGGCTGCTGGTGTGCGTCCATCATTGTACACAGTCGCCCTGATCCCAGCTTTTCTGTGTGCTTGGCTGTGGTGTCTTCATTCCACACTGGTTCAGTCAGGTCAGTCCCAAAGCCAAGCAGGTCATGGCTGTGTCTCACTTTCCACCTCTGCTTTTATTAACTTGGATATTTCCTTTCATTTGGTTAGTTTGGATAAGAGTCTGTTGGTCTTGCTTAGGTTTTCCAAAGAAGTCTTTATAGCCTTATAGTCTCTGTGTAATTAATTCATGCCTTGATTATTAAAAAAGACAAAACAAAACAAAACCAAAAACTTACCGGATCTGTGTATGGGAATGTGTGTGTGTGAACGCAGGTGTTGCTCAAAAAGGCCAGAGGCATTGGTTTCCTTGGAGCCAAAGTTATAAGCAGCTGTGAATTTCCTGATACGGGTGTTAGGAATCAACCAGAGGGGCTAGAGAGATGGCTCAGTGGTTAGGAGCACTGACTGCGCTTCTAGTAGGCCCTGAGTTCAAATCCCAGCAACCACATGGTGGCTAACAACCATCTGTAATGAGATCCGATGCCCAGTATATATATATATATTTTTTTTTTTTCTTGAAAAAAATTAACCAGAGTCCTCTGGAAGAGCAATATGTACTCCTGAGCCTTCTCTCTAGCCCAACCCTGACTCTTACTTTCCACAACTAAGGCTGGCTTTGGCTTGTTCTTTCTTTCTTTTTTTTTTTTTTTAAGACTTATTTATTTTTATTTATATGAGTACACTGTCGCTGTCTTCAGACACACCAGAAGAGGGCACCAGATCTCATTATAGATGGTTGTGAGCCACCATGTGATTGTTAGGGAATTGAACTCAGGACCTCTGGAAAAGAGGTCAGAACTCTTAACCGCTGAGCCATCTCTCCAGCCCTGCTCTGTTTTTTCTAAGGCCTTGGGGTGTCCTTACACTGTTTACTTGTGATCTCTCCGACTTTCTAATGTAAGCAGAGCCATAGTCCTTTCTATTGGTCACATCTCTCATCATTGTGACAGAGTACCCAAAAGAGGCAATTTCAGGGAGAGAGGCTTACTTGGGGTTCCTAGTTTGGGGGTACAAGTCATGGCACGTAAGAGAGTTCACAGTGCCTGTGGGGTGTGGCCTAGCTTCTTTACATTTCAACAGACCAGAAAGCAAAAAGCTCAGGCCAGAAACAGGACTGGGTAACAATCCTCAAAACCTGTTCCCCAGTGACTCACTTTCCCCAGCAAGGTTGCACATTTTTTCTTGTTTTGTTTTATTTTTTTCAAGACAGAGTTTCCTTGTGTAGCCCTGGCCCCTGGCTTTCCTGGAACTCCTCAAACGAAAAGCTCCACCTGCCTCCCATGTGCTGGGATTAAAGATGTGGACACCACTGCCTGGCCAAGGCTACACCTCTTAAAGGCTATACCACCTCCCCAAAACAGTGCCAGCCTCTGATGACACCGTGTTCAATGCATGAGCCTTGTGACACACCGCAGATTCCAACAATAGCACATTAACTCCGAGAGCTGTCTTGCCTGCACCCCAGTGTTCTGACAGAGTGTGCTTTCACTTTACTTCATCCTAGGGATTTAAATTTTCCTCCGATTTCTTCAGTAACTCACTGGTTATTCAAGACAGGATCGCTCATTCCCCATGTGTTTGTAATTTATGTATTTGTCTTTTTTTTTTTTTGGCCTTACTCTTTGAAAACAACTACATAACACACACATGCACACACCATGGCAATCGGAGGACAGCTTTCTGAAGATGGTTCTTTCCATCCACTCTTATCTGGTTTCTGGGGATCAAATCCAGGGTCAGTCAGCACTGTTACTCACCTGAGCTATCTCCCCAGTCCAATCTCTGGTCTTATTCTAGTATGATTTGTTAAAATACAGAAATCAGCTTTGTCTTATATTCCCCCCCCCTCTCTCTCTCTCTTGGATATTTTATTTATTTAGATTTCAATTTCCCAGTTCCCCCCTATTCCACAAACCCCTTATACCACCCTCCTTCCCCCTGCTTCTGTGAGGGTGCTCCCCCACCCAATCACCCACTCCCACCTCCCCACCCTAGCATTCCCCTACACTGGGACATTGAGCCTTCACAAGACCAAGAGCCTCCCCTCCCATTGAAACCAAATAAGGCCATCCTCTGCTGCAATATGCAGCTGGAGCCATGGGTTGCTCTTTGGTTGGTGGTTTAGTCTCTGGGAACGCTGGGGGGTCTGGTTCGTTGATATTGTTGTTCTTCCTATGGGGTTGCAAACCCCTTCAGCTCCTTCAGTCCTTCACCTAAGTCCTCCACTGGGGTCCCAGTGCTCAGTCCAATGGTTGGCTGCAAGCATTCACCTCTGTATCTGTAAGGCTCTGCCCTAGCCTCTCAGGAGACAGCTACATCAGACTCCTGTCAGTAAGCCCTTCTTGGTATCAGCAATAGTGTCTAGGTTTGGTGTCTGTATGTGGGATGGATCCCCAGGTGGGGCAGTCTCTGGATGGCCTTTCCTTCAGTCTCTGCTCCACTCTTTGTCCCCATATTTCCTTTGGACAGGAGCAATTCTGCATTAAAATTTTGGAGATGAGTAGATGGCCCCATCCCTCACACCCAGAGGCCATGCCTAACCTCTGGATATGGTCTCTACAGCTTCTCCGTTCCCTTTGTTGGGTATTTCAGCTAATGTCATCCTTGTTGGGTCTGGGAGCCTCTTACTTTCCTGGCATCTGAGACTTTCTGGTGGCTACCCCCAGTTCCCCGTCCCCCATTGTGATATACCTCTGTTCAATTTCCTGACCTCTGTGTATCACTCCTGTTTCCTTCCATACCTGATCCTCCCCCCTTTCCCCTCCCCCTCCTTTCTTCCTCTCAAATCTCTCCCATCTGCTACCTCCTGTGATTATTTTATTCTCCCTTCTAAGTAGGACTGAAGCATCCACATTTTAGTTTTCCTTCTTCTTGAGCTTCATATGGTCTGTGAGTTGTATTGTGGGTATTCTGAACTTCTGGCTTAATATCCACTTATCAATGAGTGCATACCATGTGTGTTCTTTTGTGACTGGGTTACCTCACTCAGGATGATATTTTCCAGTTCCCTCCATTTGCCTATGAATTTCATAAAGTCATTGTTTTTGATAGCTGAGTAATATTCCATTGTGTAGATATACCACATTTTCTGTATCCATTCCTCTGTTGAAGGGCATCTGGGTTCTTTCCAGCTTCTGGCTATTATAAATAAGGCTGCGATGAACATAGTGGAGCATGTGTCTTTGTTGTATGTTAGAGCATCTTTTGGGTGTATGCCCAGGAATGGTATAGCTGGGTCGTCAGATATTGCAATGTCCAATTTTCTGAGGAACCTCCAGACTGATTTCCAGAATGGTTGTACCAGTCTGCAATCCCGCCAACAATGGAGGAGTGTTCTTTCTCCTCATCCTTGCCAGCATCTGCTGTCATCTGAGTTTTTGATCTTAGCCATTCTCACTGGTGTGAGGTAGAATCTCAGGGTCATTTTGATTTGCATTTCCCTGATGACTAAGGAGGTTGAACATTTCTTTAGGTGCTAGTCAGCCATTCAAGATTATCCTCATTTGAGAATTCTTTGCTTAGCTCTGTACCCCTTTTTTTAAATATGGTTATTTGGTTCTCTGGAGTCTAATTTCTCAAGTTCCTATCGGATGTAGGATTGGTAAAGATCTTTTCCCAATCTGTTTGTTGCCATTTTGTCCTATTGACAGTGTCCTTTGCCTTACAGAAGCTTTTCAATTTTATGAGGTCTCATTTGTCCTTTGTTGATCTTAGAACATAAGTCATTGGTGTTCTGTTCAGGAAAATTTGCCCTGTGCCCATGTGTTTGAGGCTCTTTCCCATTTTCTCTTCTATTAATTCAATGTGTCTGGTTTTATGTGGAGGTCCTTGATCCACTTGAACTTCAGTTCTTATATTTCTTTTACAGTCTACAATGTGATCTGTTTGAGAGATAGTTCCAAAGGCAAACTTTTTTTGCAACTTACTTTTTTTTAAATATAAGTAGGTTTCTTTTAATTTATTTTTTTTATTAACTTGAGTATTTCTTATTTACATTTCGAGTGTTATTCCCTTTCCCGGTTTACGGGCCAACATCCCGCTAACCCCTCCCCCTCCCCTTCTTTATGGGTGTTCCCCTCCCCATCCTCCCCCTATTACCACCCTGCCCCCAACAATCACGTTCACTGGGGGTTCATTCTTAGCAGGACCAAGGGCTTCCCCTTCCACTGGTGATATTACTAGGCTATTCATTGCTACCGATGAGGTCAGAGTCCAGGGTCAGTCCATGCATAGTCTTTGGGTAGTGGCTTAGTCCCTGGAAGCTCTGGTTGCTTGTCATTGCTGTTCATATGGGGTCTCGAGCCCCTTCAAGCTCTTCTAGTCCTTTCTCTGATTCCTTCAACGGGGTCCTGTTCTCAGTTCAGTGGTTTGCTGCTGGCATTTTCCTCTGTATTTGCTGTATTCTGGCTGTGTCTCTCAGGAGAGATCTACATCCGGCTCCTGTCTGTCTGCACTTCTTTGCTTCATCCATCTTGTCTAATTGGGTGGCTGTATATGTATGGGCCACATGTGGGGCAGGCTCTGAATGGGTGTTCCTTCAGTCTCTGTTTTAATCTTTGCCTCTCTCTTCCCTGCCAAGGGTATTCTTGTTCCCCCTTTAAAGAAGGAGTGAAGCATTCACATTTTGATCATCCGTCTTGAATTTCATGTGTTCTGTGCATCTAGGGTAATTCAAGCATTTGGGCTAATAGCCAGTTATCAATGAATGCACACCATGTGTGTTTTTCTGTGATTGGGTTACCTCACTCAGGATGATATTTTCCAGTTCCCTCCATTTGCCTATGAATTTCATAAAGTCATTGTTTTTGAAAGCTGAGTAATATTCCATTGTGTAGATGTACCACATTTTCTGTATTCATTCCTCTGGTGAAGGGCATCTGGGTTCTTTCCAGCTTCTGGAAATAAGGCTATTATGAACATAGTGGAGCACGTGTCTTTTTTATATGTTGGGGCATCTTTTGGGTATATGCCTAAGAGAGGTATAACTGGGTCCTCAGGCAGTTCAATGTCCAATTTTCTGAGGAACCTCCAGACTGATTTCCAGAATGGTTGTACCAGTCTGCAATCCCACCAACAATGGAGGAGTGTTCCTCTTTCTCCACATCCTCACCAGCATCTGCTGTCACCTAAGTTTTTGATCTTAGCCATTCTCACTGGTGTGAGGTGAAATCTCAGGGTTGTTTTGATTTGCATTTCCCTTATGACTAAAGATGTTGAACATTTCTTTAGGTGTTTCTCAGCCATTTGGCATTACTCAGCTGTGATTTCTTTGTTTAGCTCTGAACCCCACTTTTTAATAGGGTTATTTGTCTCCCTGCAGTCTAACTTTTTGAGTTCTTTGTATATTTTGGATACAAGCCCTCTATCTGTTGTAGGATTGGTAAAGATCTTTTCCCAATCTATTGGTTGCTGTTTTGTCCTAACCACAGTGTCCTTTGCCTTACAGAAGCTTTGCGGTTTTATGAGATCCCATTTATTGATTCTTGATCTTAGAGCATAAGCCATTGGTGTTTTGTTCAGGAAATTTTTTCCAGTGCCCATGTGTTCGAGATGCTGCCCTAGTTTTTCTTCTATTAGTTTGAGTGTAGCTGGTTTGATGTGGAGGTCCTTGATCCACTTGGACTTAAGCTTTGTACAGGGTGATAAGGATGGATCGATCTGCATTCTTCTACATGTTGACCTCCAGTTGAACCAGCACCATTTGCTGAAAATGCTGTCTTTCTTCCATTGGATGGTTTTGGCTCCTTTATCAAAAATCAAGGGCCCATAGGTGTGTGGGTTCATTTCTGGGTCTTCAATTCTATTCCATTGGTCTATCTGTCTGTCTCTGTACCAATACCATGCAGTTTTTACACTATTGCTCTGTAATACTGCTTGAGATCAGGGATAGTGATTCCCCCTGAAGTCCTTTTATTGTTGAGGATAGTTTTAGCTATCCTGGGTTTTTTGTTATTCCAGATGAATTTGAAAATTGTTCTGTCTAACTCTCTGAAGAAATGGATTGGTATTTTGATGGGGATTGCATTGAATCTGTAGATTGCTTTTGGAAAAATGGCCATTTTTGCTATATTAATCCTGCCAATCCATGAGCATGGGAGATCTTTCCATCTTCTGAAGTCTTCTTCAATTTCTTTCTTCAGAGGCTTGAAGTTCTTATTGTACAGATCTTTCACTTGCTTGGTTAAAGTCACACCGAGGTACTTTATATTATTTGGGACTATTATGAAGGGTGTCGTTTCCCTAATTTCTTTCTTGGCTTATTTCTCTTTTGTGTAGAGGAAGGCTACTGATTTATTTGAGTTAATTTATACCCATCCACTTTGCTGAAGTTGTTTACCAGCTTTAGTAGTTCTCTGGTGGAACTTTTGGGATCACTTAAATATACTATCATATCATCTGCAAATAGTGATATTTTGACTTCTTCTTTTCCAATCTGTATCCCCTTGATCTCCTTTTGTTGTCTGATTGCTCTGGCTAGAACTTCGAGAACTATATTGAATAAGTAGGGAGAGAGTGGGCAGCCTTGTCTAGTCCCTGATTTTAGTGGGATTGCTTCAAGTTTCTCTCCATTTAATTTAATATTAGCTACTGGTTTGCTGTATATGGCTTTTACTATGTTTAGGTATGGGCCTTGAATTCCTATTCTTTCCAGGACTTTTATCATGAAGGGGTGTTGAATTTTGTCAAATGCTTTCTCAGCATCTAATGAAATGATCGTGTGGTTTTTATCTTTCGGTGTGTTATATAGTGGATTATGTTGACGGTTTTCCGTATATTAAACCATTCCTGCATGCCTGGATGAATCCTACTTGATCATGATGAATGATTGTTTTGATGTGCTCTTGGATTCGGTTTGCAAGAAATTTATTGAGTATTTTTGCATCAATATTCATAAGGGAAATTGGTCTGAAGTTCTCTTTCTTTGTTGGGTCTTTGTGTGGTTTAGGTATAAGAGTAATTGTGGCTTCATAGAAGGAATTCGGTAGTGCTCCATCTGTTTCAATTTTGTGGAATAGTTTGGATAGTATTGGTATGAGGTCTTCTATGAAGGTTTGATAGAATTCTGCACTAAACCCATCTGGACCTGGGCTCTTTTTTGGTTGGGAGACCTTTAATGACTGCTTCTATTTCCTTAGGAGTTATGGGGTTGTTTAACTGGTTTATCTGTTCCTGATTTAACTTCGGTACCTGGTATCTGTCTAGGAAATTGTCCATTTCCTGCAGATTTTCAAGTTTTGTTGAATATAGGCTTTTGTAGTAAGATCTGATGATTTTTTGAATTTCCTCTGAATCTGTAGTTACGTCTCCCTTTTCATTTCTGATTTTGTTAATTTGAACACACTCTCTGTGTCCTCTCGTTAGTCTGGCTAAGGGTTTATCTCTCTTGTTGATTTTCTCAAAGAACCAACTTTTGGTTCTGTTGATTCTTTCTATGGTCCTTTTTGTTTCTACTTGGTTGATTTCAGCTCTGAGTTTGATTATTTCCTGCCTTCTACTCCTCCTGGGTGTATTTGCTTCTTTTTGTTCTAGAGCTTTTAGGTGTGCTGTCAAGCTGCTGATATATGCTCTCTCCTGTTTCTTTCTGCAGGCACTCAGAGCTATGAGATTTCCTCTTAGCACAGCTTTCATTGTGTCCCATAAGTTTGGGTATGTTGTACCTTCATTTTCATTAAATTCTAAGGAGTCTTTAATTTCTTTCTTTATTTCTTCCTTGATCAGGTTATCGTTGAGTAGAGCATTGTTCAACTCCCACGTATATGTGGGCATTTTTCCCTTATTGTTATTGAAGACCAGTGTTAGGTTGTGGTGGTCTGATAGCACGCATGGGATTATTTTTATCTTTCTGTACCTGTTGAGGCCCGTTTTTTGACCAACTATATGATCAATTTTTGAGAAAGTACCATGAGGAGCTGAGAAGAATGAATATCCTTTTGCTTTAGGATAGAATGTTCTATAAATATCTGTTAGTCCATTTGGCTCATGATTTCTCTTAGTCTGTCTACATCTCTGTTTAATTTCTGTTTCCATGATGTGTCCATTGATGAGAGTGGGGTGTTGAAATCTCCTACTATTATTGTGTGAGGTGCAATGTGTGTTTTGAGCTTTAGTAAGGTTTCTTTTACGTATGTAGGTGCCCTTGTATTTGGGGCATAGATATTTAGGATTGAGAGTTCATCTTGGTGGATTTTTCCTTTGATGAATATGAAGTGTCCTTCCTTATCTTTTTTGATGACTTTTAGTTGAAAATTGATTTTATTTGATATTAGAATGGCTACTCCAGCTTGCTTCTTCTGACCATTTGGAAAGTTGTTTTCCAGCCTTTCACTCTGAGGTAGTGTCTGTCTTTGTCTCTGAGGTGTGGTTCCTGTAGGCAGCAGAATGCAGGGTCCTCATTGCATATCCAGTTTGTTAATCTATGTCTTTTTATTGGGGAGTTGAGACCATTGATGTTTAGAGATATTAAGGAATAGTGATTATTGCTTCTTGTTATATTCATATTTGGATGTGAGGTTATGTTTGTGTGCTTTTCTTCTCTTTGTTTTGTTGCCAAGATGATTAGTTTCTTGCTTTTTCTAGGGTGTAGCTTGGCTCCTTATGTTGGGCTTTACCATTTATTATCCTTTGTAGTGCTAGATTTGTAGAAAGATATTGTGTAAATTTGGTTTTGTTATGGAATATCTTGGTTTCTCCATCTATGTTAATTGAGAGTTTTGCAGGATACAGTAACCTGGGCTGGCATTTGTGTTCTCTTAGGGTCTGTATGACATCTTTCCAGGATCTTCTGGCTTTCATAGTCTCTGGCAAGAAGTCTGGTGTGATTCTGATAGGTCTACCTTTTTATGTTACTTGACCTTTTTCCCTTACTGCTTTTAATATTCTCTCTTTATTTTGTGCATTTGGTATTTTGACTATTATGTGATGGGAGGAGTTTCTTTTCTGGTCCAATCTATTTGGAGTTCTGTAGGCTTCTTGTATGCTTATGGGCATCTCTTTCTTTAGGTTAGGGAAGTTTTCTTCTGTGATTTTGTTGAAGATATGTACTGGTCCTTTGAGCTGGGAGTCTTCACTGTCTTCTATACCTATTATCCTTAGGTTTGATCTTCTCATTGAGTCCTGGATTTCCTGTTTGTTTTGGACCTGTAGCTTTTTCTGCTTTACATTATCTTTGACCGTTGTGTCGATGATTTCTATGGAATCTTCTGCTCCTGAGATTCTCTCTTCTATCTGTTGTATTCTGATGGTGATGCTTGTATCTACGGCTCCTTGTCTCTTCCTTTGGTTTTCTATATCCAGGGTTGTTTCCCTGTGTTCTTTCTTTTTGGTTCTATTTCCATTTTTAATTCCTTCAACTGTTTGATTGTGTTTTCCTGGAATTCTTTCAGGGATTTTTGTGATTCCTCTCTATAGGCTTCTACTTGTTTATTTATGTTTACCTGCGTTTCTCTAAGGGAGTTCTTCATGTCTTTCTTGAAGTCCTCCAGCATCGTGATCAAATATGATTTTGAATCTAGATCTTGTTTTTCTGGTGTGTTTGGATATTCAGTGTTTGCTTTGGTAAGACAATTGGGCTCCGATGATGCCATGTAGTCTTGGTTTCTGTTGCTTGGGTTCCTGTGCTTGCTTCTTGCCATCAGATTATCTCTGGTGTTACTTTGTTCTGCTATTTCTGACAGTGGCTAGACTGTCCTATAAGCCTGTGTGTCAGGAGTGCTGTAGACCTGTTTTCCTGTTTTCTTTCAGCCAGTTATGGGGACAGAGTGTTCTGCTTTCGGGCGTGTAGTTTTTCCTATCTACAGGTCTTCAGCTGTTCCTGTGGGCCTGTGTTCCGCGTTCACCAGGCAGGTCACTTGGAGCAGAAAAGTTGGTCTTACCTGTGGTCCTGAGGCTCAAGTTTGCTCGTGGGATGTTGCTTATGAGCTCCCCGAGAGGGCAGCAACCAGGAGGACCTGTGCTGCTCTTTCCGGGAGGCCCGTGCACCAGGGTCCCAGATGGTGTTTGGTGTTTTCCTCTGGAGTCAGAAATATGGGCAGAGTATAGTCTCTTCTGGCTTCCCAGGAGTGTCTGCCTCTCTGAAGGTTTAGCTCTCCCTCCCACGGGATTTGAACTGTTTATCCGGTCAGTCCCTTCAGGTTCTGGCGGTGTCTCGGGCGCAGGGGACCTGCTGCTCCAGTGCCCTTATCTACGGGATCCCAGAGGCCGTATTGCAACTTACTTTTAATAAGGGTTCAACATCTCTTTTAGCCCACCACCCAGCAGAAGTCGTGGAAGAGAAAAGTTATTAGGATGTGGGGGAAGTGGACCTGTTCAGCAATACTTCTTTGGGGGCGAGTTTGGTCTTGTTGGGCAGCAGTTCAGTCCTGTAGCAAACACCAAATTCAATTCTGCAGCTGCAAACCAGTCCTCTAAGCAGGTAGATAACAGGTACAAACCAGCAGCTACAGTCCAGTCCTTTCAGCAAGCAGACATCAGGCACAAACTGGCAGCTGTTGTTCAATCCTGAAGAAACCATCAGGCTTGCCAATCAGCCTGAGGCGAGGCCGCTGATGTGGCAAGCTGCCACAGGAACCTCAAGAGCAGTTCTTGGTCGAGTTTCTCTCAGTGTTGGAGTCATCCCAAGTTGATCTCAACGACACTATGTAAAGCGCACCAATAGATGTGTGTAGTTATTGAAGAATAGCAAGGCGGAGCAAAGCAAACCAATGCTCAGTGCTCTTCTCCCACTGTCTGTGGGGTCATATTCATAGTCTTTTCTCAAACATCCTTTCATGTGTCTGCAAGATCCAGACATCCTTTCACCTGTGTGTGCTTCATGAAAACAGTCTTTCACTTGTTTGCTTTAGCAAGACAACTTTTCATCTGTGTGCCCCAGAAAAATATCATTTGACATAACTAACTTTCCAAAGAACTAGAAATTTCCACTTCACAGTTTCATAGCCAGCTACTAAGAATGTGTATCCCATAGCTGTAGGATAGAATATTCTACAGGTATTTGTTTATTTCATTTGATCCATAGTACAGAATAATGCTAAAATATTTTTAGTCTGTTGGTTGGTTTTAATTTTTGTGCATGCATTATCTATTACAGAGAGTGGAATATTAAAACCATGTGTTCCTTTATATCAAGCACTGTTTGTTTTATGACAGAGTACATCAAAACTTGCTGAATATTTATTTGCAATATGTGTCGGTTTGAATAGGTATGGCCCCCATAAACTTATATGTCTGAATGCTTGGGTCACAGGGAGTTGCATTATTAGGAGGCATGGCCTTGTTGGAGTAGGTGTGGCCTTGTTGAAGGAGGTGTGACCTTGTTGGAAGAGGTATGGCCTTGTTGGAGGAAGCTTGTTACCGTGGGGACAGGCTTTGAGGTCTCTTATGCTCTGGCTATCCGCAATCTATCCACAATGTGGCACAGAGTTCTTCTACTGCCTGTGGATCAAGGTGTAGAACTCTCAACTCCTCCAGCGCTATGTCTGCCTGGATACTGCCATACTTCCTGCCATGGAGATAATGTACTAAACCTATGAAATTCTAAACCAACCCCAATTAAATATTTTCCTTTAGAAGAGTTGAAGGTTTGAGCAAGTACGGCGGTTGTCTGTGCTTCCTCTATCTAGCTTCTTTGTGTTCTGCTTTTGGTTTTGTTCATGCTTGCAAGCATGAGGATGGCTCAGAGAACATTGGTAACAAGACTCTGGTTCCAGGCTGAGTCAGTGGGGTCGCCAAGACTTTGGTTCCAGCTTGGGCCAGCAAGGTTGCCAGATCCGTATGTATTTCACCCATGGCAGGGGAAAGATTTGTTTTGAAAGAGCTTATAACTAATCCTCCTGCTTGGGTCCACCCTTTTCTCTCTAGCAGGATTCTGACTTTTAAGACTCAGTCTGAGCCACTGGCTGGCTCAGGGAAAAAGACTGAGGTTCTCCAGGAATCAGGAACTGCAGACCTCCTCTTACTTGATCCTCTGACCTCTTATCTGCCTGCTCTTGCTCCTAGCCTGCCGCTGGAGCCCCAAGTAGAATCTGCGGCTCAACCAGCTCCAGTCCCTGCACCCCTTTACCTGCACCCCTAGAGGAGTATGCGGGTCCTGCCATGGGAACACAAAGACGTAGAGCTGCATCCCTGACACTTGTGGCCCTCCTGCTGTGGGCCTTGGAGCCTGCAGATGCAACAGGGAATCAGGTCATGCAATACCAGCCTTTTCCCACATCTAACCTCTATAACTGGAGAGCTCAGCATCCACCCTTCTCAGATAACCCAGGGCTCTCACTAATATAATAGAGTCCATTCTTTTCACATAGCAGCCTACTTGGGATGACTGTCAGCAGCTTTTGCAGGTCCTCTTTACTGATGAGAAGGAGTGAATTCTCCTAGAGGCCAAGAACAATGTCCCAGGGAACTCAGCTATTCTGGCTCAACTCCTCTCCAAGCTGACTGATTCAATCTGGCTTCTCTCAGCATCTCACTGAATTGCTCTGCTTGGCCTAAAACTGGCTCCTGCAATTTGTTCTAATTTTCTGGCTCCTTCTTATTCTCTGGATTTAACTACCTCTGCTGACCTTGAGGGAACTGCATGAACCCATGAACAAATTCAACTCCACTGCACCCACTGAACTGACTCCCAATTGACTGTCCCAGCTCCACTGCACTAAACTCAACTGACTCTCCCTGAGGGGCTCTTTTTTAAGATTTGTTTATTTTATGTATATGTATACATGGTCACTGTCTTCAGATACACCAGAAGAGGGCATCAGATCCAATTGCAGGTGGTTGTGAGCCACCATGTGGTTTCTGGGAATTGAACTCAGGACCTGTTTGAAGAACAGTCAGTGCTCTTAACCACTGAGCCATCTCTCCAGCCCCCACCACCTGAGGGGCTCTTAAATAGCTTTTCTCATGAGAGTTGGGCATATCCTATCTCTGACTTATTCTATTAAATCTTTCTCTGATTTGTCATTTTTGTCTGCCTTTCAATTAGACATCATTTTGGGGGGATTAAAGATGTGTACTAAACGATTATAGCTAGATGGATTAAAGGTTTGTACTAGAGGTATGTCTGCATTCCAGCAAAATCACACAAAACTAGAAGGTCTTTGGATAGGATCAGAATAGTCATGTTGCTGGATTAAAATCCCTCTATATCTTTCTGTCTATGCTAAAAATCATACACAGATTTTTACAAAGTCTATTACAACAAAACCAATTACCAATCCCAGAAACTCAACAGTCCTAATGTCTGTGGGACCATGAAGTGTAGCCTGGTTCCCAGTTGAGCTAAGGCTAAAAACCCCACAAACCCTAAAGGGATGGTAGGCACTTTGCCTATTCCTGGGCACCAGGCCCTGTCACTGGCCTCTGCCCTCTATAGATTTGTGGTCACTAAGGGCAATACCCATCCACATGTAAGGGACCTGTAGTCATGTAGGCTTAAGACAGATTTCCATTTTAAGGAGGTACCTAAAGGCTTGGAGGGCTTAGCCAATAAGCTTTGCTTCCCAGGCATTCCTCCCTGCAAAAGGTATTAACCTCATAACCTGAGAAGTGGGCTATGGTTTTACTCATCCACTTTCCATATGACAATAAATACCTTAAAACAATGGACTGCCTCTTTTCATTAGGATCTACCATGGGGAGCCACCGAGAAGACCTTCACCTATACAGCCTCTGTCTAATCTCCTGTAAAAGACCTCTCTGTGCTCCCAGCAACTGCTGCCACCAAGCTAAGCTGCACCTGGGTGTCCAAGAACCTGAGAACCAGATAGTCCCTGGGGACCCTGAGTCAGCTCCGGCGGTCCTGCACCTTAGGCTGTGCTTCCTCCACCCCTGGAGTGGTGTCCTAGGGCTTCCCTACAGACCAACACCCTACTGGGACTGCGTGGCGTAAGCTGGTCAATGTTCTGCCCTTGGCAGAGCAGATGTGGAACCCCACTAACCCTACAAATGTCCTCATGAAGATCTGTTGATATTATGGTCCTTCATAACTGTAATCCTGGTCATCTGTCCTTCAGCAAATGTCATTTCTGCATATAGATTTTTGTCTGCCAGTCTGATGAACAATCTGTCTTTCTTCAGCTGGTTTGTTGAGCTGTCCCCATGCAGTGGGGCTCAACTGTCTGCATCATCTGCATTGCTGTCTTTCTGAGTCTCCTCCTTGCTTCCTGGAGTTGTGCCTTTTTTTTTTTTTAAAGATTTATTCATTTATTATATATAAGTACACTGTAGCTGTCTTCAAATACACCAGAAGAGGGCATCAGATCCCATTACAGATGGTTGTGAGCCACCATGTGGTTGCTGGGAATTGAACTCAGGACCTCTGGAAGAGTAGTCGGGTGCTCTTAACCGCTGAGCCATCTCTCCAGCCCGAGTTGTGCCTTTCATGTGAAGTTCTCTCTCTCTCTCTCTCTCTCTCTCTCTCTCTCTCTCTCTCTCTCTCTTCTTTATTTTTTAAAGGGTTCCAAGTTCCTGTTTTTTTAAGGATTTATTTTTTATTTTCTGTATATGAATATACTGTAGCTTTCTTCAGACACACCAGATGAGGGCATCAGATCTCATTACAGATGGTTGTGAGCCACCATGTGGTAGCTGGGATTTGAACTCAGGATCTCTGGAAGAGCAGTCAGTGCTCTTAACCACTGAGCCATCCCTCTAGCCACTGAAGCTTCTCTTATTCAAATCAGATCTTTATCAATTTTGATGGAATCCATAGTCTTTTATTACCTGTGCAAATATAGACAAAACCTTTTCCCCAACAGAACACACTCCCTGACTTTCATTTTGATGTTAAAACATCTTTAAAGTGTAAAGGTTTATCTAACTCAGCAGTTTTGTTTGTTTGTTTAGCTAATCTCATTCCCCCTTTCCATTTATCAAGGTGCAATTAGATCTTTATTAATCCATATGTATCAAAAGCTAGCGTTTTTTTACCTTTTAAATTAGACAGGTACTCACGTTCTATGCCTGGCTCCATGACAGTGAGCTGAGCTTCTTACCTATTGAAGTACCTATTAAGATTGTTAAACAATCAGTCATATTACATAAGATGTCAATACACAGTGTCACTTAAAATATGTATCCATTTTCTGAGACTGAGGGAGTAGTAATCTGAGCTCGCCATTGCTGTGGTAGGACTCTTCCCTATTGGTTTATGGCTATTTCTACAACATAAAGCTTTGATTGTCCTATTTGACATTCTGGTCCCACATATTTAATTTGTCTCACTCTTTATTTTACTTAGGATAATATTCCAATCCCAACAAACTGTGTAGATACCTTCTGAGGGGGCCAATGTGGATTCTAAGATTCTCATGAGACTATAGTTATTTCAGTTCCTGTCCACCAAACCTTCAATTTCAATACCATCTAATTTTAATTTTGGTCTCTGGTCATTGATAACAGTTTCAAAACAAACAACCAAATCCTGTCTTTCCGAATTCTCTTGTTCTTTCAATTGCTTTGTCTTTGAGGTATAGAAGCAGTAGAAACTGAGCAATCCTGTCTCCAGCTTTAAACTGCATTGAAGCCTTCATCTATAATTCCTGGATACACCATGAATCCTTGAGATGTTAGGCTACTTCTTCCTAAAACCATTCCTATTGTCTTTGGGGTAGAGGTCCATGAACTCTAGTGGGTACTTTATAACACGGAATTTTTAGTGATAGTGTGAGATTTTTACTTGTGGCTAAGTCTAGGGCACTGCTTCCTTTCGTAGCATGCATTAGGTTTCCAATACTGAGTTTAGTTTTCTCTAATTGCACTGTGGATTGCTGTCAGGAAATTCCTGGGTTGTGATGTTTGCTGCCAGGGTACAAGCAAACCCCCTTTGGGAGTTTACCATAGTTACAGGATGATCTGTAAATTAATCCCATCAGTAAGGGATTACCTCACAGATTTCTTGGTGATCTGCACTCATTTGTCTAAAGTCTACCCTTACCACACCTTCTACAGATCCCAGAAGGCTGAGATTTTCTAGAGAAGTCTCTGGGAATGCCTAATGTACAATCCCTTTTCAAATGACCTTGTCTCCCATAGATAAAACAATGGGCTTTTTGGTCTAGGATTATTGACCATTGCTTGTCCAGTTACACTGTCATTAGGGTCAATATCAGCAGTAGTTGTAGTCCATTCATCCATGAGTACATGGTCTAAGAATGTTTTTTACATTCTGAATTTGCATTTTTGAAAGCTAAAGTTTCTGATTAATATCTGCCTTGAATTTGGATCTGATATTGCCCTTTGCAGAGCAGGCATTAATATAGACATATTTTTCAAAACCAACTTTAATAAGTATACTTAAATGTTTTAACCTCCCTTTTAGTCCACCACCCACCAGATGTGGTAGAAAGGTTAATAAGGCGAAGGAAGATGTGGACCTGTGGACCTGTTTAGAAATAGGTCTTTAGGGCAAATCCAATGTGTGTTGTCAGAATATATCAATAGTTCAGTTTACAGAATCAACAGTGGCTGCTGAATTCACTCATGAACACCATTCATGAATCAGCAACTGCATTTTGATACAGAAGAAACCGAGAGGCTCTTCCAATCTTCCTGAGTCCTCGGAAGCAGCAGGAAGCTGCTGGCACAGCACCAGAAGTTCTTTGGTGCATTTCTCTCTATGGAATCACAGCAAACAATGATCAGCAAAGAGTGGCAAGGCGAACCAATGCCAGACAGCATTGTTCACTGTCTGATGGGATATATTTATACCCTTTCCAAATATCACGTGTTCTCTCAAGTATCTGCTCTAGCAAAACATCACATGTTCTTTGCCAGGCAGTTCCAGAAAAACTGCTTGTCTCTGTTCTCCACAAAATGTCCTCCCATGTGTCTGCTTCAGCAGAACCATCCTCTCATCAGACAGTTTCCAGAAAGACATCACATGACACAACTGAGTCTCCTAAGAAACCAGAAACTTCCACTTCAGGTTAATCTATGTAAGAAGTCAGTAAAAAGTCTGTCTGGGGTTTGCATATTCTTTGTGAATGAATTAGACACTTTGCCTTGTTCCTTCACCTTGCCGTAGATTGTTAACGCTATTAAAGTGCATTGCATAATAATAGTTATCACATTGCATCTGCTGTCTTAAATCAGCAAATTGGCCTTCATCTAACGATTGATCTTTCACCACATTAAGACCGTTAGACTTATTATAATTTTCTATAATTGCAGCTTCTTCTTGCCACCATATCAGCTATTGTAATTGAGAGCCAGCTTCCAGTACAGCTGCTCCTAAATCTTTCCAGTCTTGCTTTGGGTAGCCCAGGGTTTTTTTTTTTTTTTTTTTTTTTTCGGAGCTGGGGACCGAACCCAGGGCCTTGTGCTTCCTAGGTAAGCGCTCTACCACTGAGCTAAATCCCCAGCCCCTAGCCCAGGTTTTTAACATCTACCTCACATTCCATATGTTATTATTGCTTCTTTAAAATGTTTAAGATTTGTATTTCAAAAGGATAATTCATTTTTTGAATTTTTACTATTTTCTGCATTTGTTCCCAGGTAACGGGGGTAGTCACCTTTGCTCAGTTTCATTAAGAGGTAGTAGCATAGGTTCAATGAGTTGTCTATCTTGATCCTTAATTTTGTTAGCTGCCTTAGGTTCATGAATAAGCATTTCCTGTTCTCTTTTTTCCACTGTCTCTTGTCTCTCAAGACTTTGTACTATCATACCTAATTTTACAGCTATTTTTCAACCTTTTTTGGAAAAGAAATATATAGGGATTGTAATTGAAAGTAGGGCAGTTGCAATGAGTACTGTGATGGCCTTTTCTTTTTAAAGATTTATTTATTGTATGTATGTGAGTACACTGTAGCTGTCTTCAGATACACCAGAAGAGGCCATCAAATCCCATGACAAATGGTTGTGAGCCACCATGTAGTTGCTGGGAATTGAACTTAGGACCTCTGGAAGAGCAGTCAGTGCTTTTAACCCCTGAGCCATCTCTTCAGTCCACTATGAGGACTTTTCCAAATAACCTTTCCAAATAACTTTTCTATCCCCTTAACCCCTACCTTTGGTGTTAAGGGATCTGGAATGGAGTTTTAGTGCAGGAAGTTTGTCTATATAATTAAATTTGTCTTTTTAGGTGGTATACTATGATTCACTGTCTCCAAAGCTCCTCCATCGTTTCTTACTCTGGGCTCCAGGTCTCTGAAGTCTGCCTGAGAGTCCAGCCAAACTTGAAAAACTGATGTTTCTCTGGAGATGGGCCTAGGTTAATTTATCCTCTGTGGCTTTCTGTAAGAGGTCTCCTGTCCTCTGTGACATTTCTGTAAGATGTCCTCAGCTTCCTGCAACATTGGAGGGCTTTCTTCCTCTCTGGTCAAGTTAGGCACCAGATGTAAAAGTAATTTTTATTCGCCTAATGTAATTGTTGTCTTACTTCTCACTCTTTCTAGTTCTTTCTAAACTCTGTCTGGCTGGTTCAACTCAGCTGTTCTGACTCAAACTCCTCTCCAAGCTGACTGACTCAATCTGGCTTCTCTCAGCTTCTCACTGAATTGTTTTGCTTGGCCTCAAACCAACTCTGGCATTTGTTCTAATCTTCTGGCATCTTCCTGTTCTCTGGCTTCCACTAACTCTGCTGACCTGCACTGAGCTGCGTGAACGCATGAACAAAGTCTGCTCCCCTTCACTGAACTCAACTGACAGAACTGAATGGACTTCCTCCCTGAGTTGCTCTTAAGTAGTTTTTCTCCCGAGAACTGGGCATGTCCTATCTCTGATTTATTCTGTCAAATCTTTTTCTGATTTGTCATTTTGTCTGTCCCTCAGTTAGACATCATTGTTTGGTA
The DNA here is from genome assembly GCF_021556685.1 of Rattus norvegicus. Taxonomy (NCBI): domain Eukaryota; kingdom Metazoa; phylum Chordata; class Mammalia; order Rodentia; family Muridae; genus Rattus; species Rattus norvegicus. Next base: position 157,672,838 of record NC_141537.1, on the reverse strand, counting down.
TTAAAGGTATGTACTAAGGATTCCAGCTGGGGAGATTAAAGGTGTCTACTAAGGATATGTCTGCATTATAGCCAGATCACGCAGACCTAGAAAATCTTTGGATATGGATCAGAGAAGTCATGTTGTTAGACTAAAATCCCTCTATAAAGGGTTAGGGCTTCCCAACATTGACAAGCTACTTAAACAAGGATCAATGCAGAAGGAAAAAGTGGACTGGAGGGTTATTAAGAGTGACTAAAACTGGGTTTGGTTAAAACAGGTAAATCTGTGATACCTAACTACAGGGGTCTTTGTGTGTTTCCATTATTTTCAACCTGCTAGTTTGATATAAATCCCCTTAATCATCATAACATAAATAACAAAAAGGCTTAAGGATCTGTCTTTTGCATTCAGAATGAACAGCAGAAGGCTAACTAACGCTTCTCCCTTTGGGGATATAATGTCTTGCGCTGCTACCTGAGTTTCAAAAAGTCTCTAGAGAGTACCAGAGAGAAGAAATCAGATAAGCGTTAGGGACAATTGTTAGCTATTTTAAAATGCAACTGGAGAAGTTTATTTTAAGACACATCCTAGTTTTTGGTTTTGTTTTCCCTTGACTCCTGTTTCCTTTTTCTGTGAGCTGAATGGATAGTCTTCCCATCAAGCAAGATGCATACACAGAGTGCAAAGGAATAATGAGAGTCCAGTCCCCAGTCCCCAATAAGCACATGGTGTCTTAGGATTTCCATGGCTGTGAAGAGACATCATGACCAAGGCAACTCTTATACAAGACAACATTTAATTGGGGCTGGCTTGCAGTCTCAGAGTTCAGTCCATTATCATCAAGGCAGGAAGCATGGCACCATACAGGAAGGCATGGCATTGGAGAAAGAGTTGAGAGTTTTGTATCTTGTTCTGAAGGGAACCAGGAGACTGTCTCTTCCAGGCAGTTAGGAGGAGAATCTCAAAGTTCATCCCAGGTTGGAGAGATGGCACAGCAGTCAAGAACACTTGAAGCTCTTCCAGACATCCTAAGTTCAATTCCCAGTACCCAAGTGGCAGTTTATACCTGTCCGTAACTGCAGTTCCAAGACTTCTGACATCCTTACACATATGTGCATGCAGGCAAAACACAAATGAATTTAAAATACAAATAATTATTGGGGTTGGAGAGATGGCTCCATGGTTAGAGCACTGACAGCTCTTCCAGAGGTCCTGAGTTCAATTTCCAACAACCACATCTGTAATGGGATCAGATGCCTTCTTCTGGTGTATTTGAAGACAGCAACAGTGTACTTAGATAGATAGATAGATAGATAGATAGATAGATAGATAGATAGATGTCCATTCCCACAGTGTCACACTTCCTTCAACAAGGCCACACCTACCCCAACAAGGCCCATGCCTACTAACAAGGCCACATCCCCTAATAGTGCCATTCCCTGGGCCAAACATATTCAAACCACCACACATGGTATCTAACAGCAAAGAATTTAATGAAACTGAATAGAGACTGGGCTATATAAATTAAGGTTATGAAAAGATCCCATTGTCTTTGAGAGAATGCATTTTCTCATTTCCGTTGGAATAATAAAATCTGATGTATTTTACTTTAAAAATATAACTCTTGAGCTTGAATGTTGATTTCTTTCTCTACACTTAGGAAAATGCTCATTATAATTTCATTGAATAGATTTTCTATGATTTTAGTTTAGTTTAATTCACTCTTCTAGAGATGTAAGATTTTTGTCTCTTAATTATGTCCCAGAGGTTTTGGAAAGTGTTACACACATACACCACATATGCATATATATAATTTTACTTTATGTGTATGGATGATTTTTCTGCATGTATGCCTGTTTATACATGTGTGCTTCATGCCTGCGGAGGCCAGAGGAGGATTTTGGATACCCCAGATCTAGAGTTACAAACAGTTATGAGCTTTTGCAGAGATATTGAGAGTTGAATATGGTTCCTCTGAAAAAGCCGCCAATGCTAACTGCTGAGCCATCTCTCCATTCTCACATGCATTAAAAACAAAAAAAGACAATCTATTCATTATTATCCTGACTTATTCTCTCTCTCTCTCTCTCTCTCTCTCTCTCTCTCTCTCTCTCTCCCTCTCTCCTTTTATTGGATATTTTCTTTATTTACATTTCAAATGTTATTCTCTTTGCTGGTTTCCCCTCTGAAAACCCCTTATCCCATCTCCCTCCCCCTGCTTCTATGAGGGTGCTCACACACCTACCCACCCACTCCCTCCCACCTCCCCACTCTGGCATTCACCTACACTGGGGAATTGAGCCTGGACAGGATCAAGGACCTCTCCTCCTATTGATGCCTGACAAGGCCATCCTCGGCTACATATGCATATGGCTAGAGCCATGGGCTGCTCTATGTGTACTCTATGGTTGGTGGTATAGTCCCTGGGAACTCTGGAGGGTCTGGTTGGTTGATATTGTTCTTTGTATGGGGTTGTGAACCCCTTAAGTTCCTTCAGTCCTTTCTCTAACTCCTCAACTGGGAACCCCATTCTCAGTCAAATGGTTGACTGCAAGCATCCACCTCTGTATTTGTCAGGCTCTGGCAGAGCCTCTCAGGAGACAGCTATATCAGGATTCTTCAGCAAGTACTTCTTGGTATCCACAATAGTATCTTGGTTTGGTGACTATATATGGGATAGATCCTCAGTGGTTCAGTGGGTGGATGGCCTTTCCTTCAGTCTCTGCTCCACACTTTGTCTCCGTATTTCCTCCTGTGAGTATTTTGTTCCCTTTCTAAGAAGGACTGAAGCATCCACACTTTGGTCTTCTTTCTTCCTGAGCTTCATGTGTTCTGTAAATTGTATCTTGGGTATTCCGAGCTTTTGGGCTAATATCCACTTACCAGTAAGTGCATACCATGTGTGTTCCTTTGTGATTGAATTACCTCATTCAGGATAAAATTTTCTAGTTTCATCCATTTGCCTAAGAATTTCATGAAGTCATTGTTTTTAATAGCTGAGTAGTACCCCATTGTGTAAATGTACTACATTTTCTGTATCCATTCCTCTGTTGAAGGACATCTGGGTTGTTTCCAGCTTCTGGCTATTATAAATAAGGCTGCTATGAACATAGTGGAGCACGTGTCCTTGTTATATGTTGGAGCATCTTTTGGGTATATGCCCATGAATGGAATAGCTGCATCCTCAGGTATCCCTGGGTTTAATTTTCTGAGAAACCACCTGACTAATTTCCAGAGTGGTTGTACCAGCTTGCAATCCCACCAACAATGGAGGAGTGTCCCTTCTTCGCCACATCCTCGCCAGCATCTGCTGTCACTTGAGTTTTTGATCTTAGCCATTCTCACTGGAAAGAGGTGGAATCTCAGGGTCATTTTGATTTGCATTTCCCTGATGACTAAGGATGTTGAACATTTCCTTAGGTGCTTAGCAACCATTCCATGTTCTTCAGTTGAGAATGCTTTGTTTTGCTCTGTACCCCATTTTTAATAGGGTTATTCGGTTCTCTGGAGTCTAACTTTCTGAGTTCTTTGAATAAATTGGATATTAGCTCTCTATTGGATGTAAGATTGGTAAAGATCTTTTCCTAATCTGTTGGTTGCCATTTTGTCCTATTGACAGTATGACAGTATCTTTTGCCTTACAGAAGCTTTGCAATATTTTTTTACGGTTTTTACATATTGTTTATTTTAATGAAGCTAGTACAGATGATATCCCTTGAAAACCCATGTCCCAGGCCAAAAAGTACAACAGAATCAAAAGGAGCATTGTCTGTTGCGTACACTTCTGTATGAGTAACTTTCTTATTAACTACTGATGAAGATTAGAACTTTCCTGTGATCTTCTGACAATACTGTCTTGCTCAAGGCACTTTCTTTTTCTCCAGGGAAGCCACCTTTGGAGTTAGCTGTTACTCTCACTGTATCTGTCACCTTGACTACAAACATGATGTTCTTCTTTTGGTCCAGACCCTCAGATTTTAAAAGTAGCTTCAAGCTGAGAAAAGGTCATTTTTCAGTTCGGTTCTCTGAAAAATCTCCATCTCCCACTGAAAATCATAGTCCAGGAGTAAAGCAACCACAGCCAGAACTACAGGACCATTGAAAGGCTACAGGGAAGTTCCCATTGGTCGACCTTTTTGTCATCACAACCCTGAAAATGCACAGTCCTGGAAAGGGTGGCCTCTCTGTGCACACATGAAATCTCTTAAAGGAAGAAGGGCAATGTTAAGGGAGCTGAGGTCTGATCACCAAAAATCAGCACAACAAAAACAACCAATAATGAATATTGACCACTAGGATTCAGATTACCAGATGTTCTAAGTGATGGAGTGCCATTATTCAATTTTCATTTTGAACACCACATTACAAAAGAACTATTTTTAAAAGTAAAAAAGGATTGAGGGAAAAGGAAATAATAAAAAATAAAAAGAATTATCTAAACCATCAAGTGACCCTCCCCCATTTGTTCCTGATAAACTTCAATCACGTCTTCTTCCTCCATTCCCAGTTCTTTCGGAGTATGATTATCAGCAATTCTCTGACCTTCAAAGAGAAACCTGAGTGAATTCATTGAAACTCCCTGTCTTTGACAGTGTGACTCTTTGAGTTTCTTGAGATGTGCTGTCATTTTCACTTTGAAATGTATCTCACTGCTATCCTGTCCAATAACTTTGAGTTTAATATATTCTCCTTCCTTCTTATCTCCTAAGTCCTCAGTTGAAGGTTTTGCTTCTGGTCAGACATGGTGATGGTGGATTCACCCGGGGGTCTCTGTACCACAGCGACCTCTGGCAGGCAGAACTGCACTCTGAGATTTACAAATACGTCTCTTCTCCACAGTACAACCGCTTTGCAATTTTATGAGTCCCATTTGTCAATTCTTGATCTTAGAGCATAAGCCATTGGTATTCTATTTAGGAACTTTTCACCTGTGCCTATGTGTGGGGGACTCTTTCCCATTTTCTCTTCTATTAGTTTGAGTGTATCTGGTTTTATGTAGAGGTCCTCGATTTACTTGTACTCGAGCTTTGTATAAGGCGGTAAGACTGGATCAATTTGCATTCTTCTACATGCTGAACCAGCACACATTTGTTGAAAATGTGGTCTTTTTTCCATTGGATGGTTTTGGCTCCTTTGTCAAAAATCAAGTGTCCATAGGGGTGTGGGCTCATTTCTGGGTCTTCAGTTCTATTCCATTGATCTGTCTGTCTTGTCTCTGTTTCAATACCATGCGGTTTTTATCACTATTGCTCTGTAATACAGCTTGAGGTCAGGGAGGATGAGAAGTCCTTTTATTGTTGAGAATATTTTTTGATATCCTGAGTTTTCTGTTATTCCAAATGAATTTGCAAAGAGCTCTTTTTTTTTTAACTCTATAAGAATTGAGTTGGAATTTTGATGGGGATTGCTTTCGGCAAGATGGCCATTTTTACTATATTAATCCTGCCAATCCATGAGCATGAAGATCTTCCTATCTTCTGAGATCTTCTTCAACTTCTTTCTTCAGAGACTTCAAGTTCTTTTCATACAGATCTTTCACTTGCTTGATTAGGGTCACACCAAGGTATTTTATATTATTTTGACTACTGTGAAGGGTGTCATTTCCCTAATTTCTTTCTCAGCTTGTTTATCCTTTGAGTAGAGGAAGGCTACTGATTTGTTTGAGTTAATTTTATATCCAGTTACTTTGCTGAAGTATTTTTATCAGACTTAGGAGTTCTCTGGTGGAATTTTTGGGGTCACTTAAGTATATTATCATAACATCTGCAAATAGTGATATTTTGACTTCTTCCTTTCCAATTTGTATCCCTTTGACCTCCTTCTGTTGTCTAATTGCTCTGACTAGAACTTTGAGTATTATATTGAATAAGTAGAAAGAGAGTGGGCAGCCTTGTCTAGTCCCTGATTTTAGTGGGATTGCTTCAAGTTTCCATTTAGTTTGATGTTGACTATTGGTTTGCTGTATATTGCTTTTACTATGTTTAGGTATGGGCCTTGAATTCCTGATCTTTTGAAGACTTTAAACATGAAAGGGTGTTGAATTTTGTCAAATGCTTTCTCAGCATCTAATGAGATGATCACGTGGGGTTTTTTTTTCTTTTCTTTTTTAGTTTGTTTATATAGTAGGTTACATTGATGGATTTCCGTATATTGAACCATCCCTGCATCCCTGGGATGAAGCCTATTTGATCATGATGGATGATAGTTTTGATGTGTTCTTGGATTCAGTTTGTTAGAATTTTATTGAGTGTTTTTGCATCAATATTCATAAGGAAAATTGGTTTAAAGTTCCCTTTCTTTGTTGAGTCTTTGTGTGTTTTAGGTAGAAGGGTTATTGTGGCTTCATAGAACGAATTAGGTAGTGTTCCTTCTGTTCCTAGTTTGTGGAATAGTTTGAAGAGTATTGGTATTAGGGTTTTTTTGAAGGTCTAATAGAATTTCCACTAAATCCATCTGGTCCTTGTTGTTGTAAAAATATAAAAAGTTTTTTTTTGAAGTATTTACCCCATCTCCATTTTAAAATAATGTTTCCAACATACAAGGAATAGTTTTGCTCATTTAGCACAAAGCCTGGGCACTTCTATTTGTACTCACTCTACTTAGCTTGTTGATAGTAATTTTTCAATGAACCCATTTTGAGAAGGACTTGTATTCGAATTTTCTCATTTCCAGCGATCACAATCAGATGCCACTGTGAGACTCTGCCTGCCTTCTTTTCCGGGGATTTAAAGCTTAGTTTTCTTTTTCTTTTTCTTTTTTTTATTAACTTGAGTATTTCTTATATACATTTCGAGTGTTATTCCCTTTCCCGGTATCCGGGCAAACATCCCCCTCCCCCCTCCCCTTCCTTATGGGTGTTCCCCTCCCAACCCTCCCCCCATTGCCGCCCTCCCCCCAACAGTCTAGTTCACTGGGGGTTCAGTCTTAGCAGGACCCAGGGCTTCTCCTTCCACTGGTGCTCTTACTAGGATATTCATTGCTACCTATGGGGTCAGAGTCCAGGGTCAGTCCATGTATAGTCTTTAGGTAGTGGGTAGTCCCTGGAAGCTCTGGTTGCTTAGCATTGTTGTACATATGGGGTCTCGAGCCCCTTCAAGCTCTTCCAGTTCTTTCTCTGATTCCTTCAACGGGGGACCTATTCTCAGTTCAGTGGTTTGCTGCTGGCATTCGCCTTTGTATTTGCTGTATTCTGGCTGTGTCTCTCAGGAGCGATCTACATCCGGCTCCTGTCGGTCTGCACTTCTTTGCTTCATCCATCTTGTCTAATTGGGTGGCTGTATATGTATGGGCCACATGTGGGGCAGGCTCTGAATGGGTGTTCCTTCAGTCTCTGTTTTAATCTTTGCCTCTCTCTTCCCTGCCAAGGGTATTCTTGTTCCCCTTTTAAAGAAGGAGTGAAGCATTCACATTTTGATCATCCGTCTTGAGTTTCATTTGTTCTAGGCATCTAGGGTAATTCAAGCATTTGGGCTAATAGCCACTTATCAATGAGTGCATACCATGTATGTCTTTCTGTGATTGGGTTAGCTCACTCAGGATGATATTTTCCAGTTCTAACCATTTGCCTATGAATTTCATAAACTCGTTGTTTTTGATAGCTGAGTAATATTCCATTGTGTAGATGTACCACATTTTCTGTATCCATTCCTCTGTTGAAGGGCATCTGGGTTCTTTCCAGCTTCTGGCTATTATAAATAAGGCTGCAATGAACATAGTGGAGCACGTGTCTTTTTTATATGTTGGGGCATCTTTTGGGTATATGCCCAAGAGAGGTATAGCTGGATCCTCAGGCAGTTCAATGTCCAATTTTCTGAGGAACCTCCAGACTGATTTCCAGAATGGTAGTACCAGTCTGCAATCCCACCAACAATGGAGGAGTGTTCCTCTTTCTCCACATCCTCGCCAGCATCTGTTGTCCCCTGAGTTTTTGATCATAGCCATTCTCACTGGTGTGAGGTGAAATCTCAGGGTTGTTTTGATTTGCATTTCCCTTATGACTAAAGATGTTGAACATTTCTTTAGGTGTTTCTCAGCCATTTGGCATTCCTCAGCTGTGAATTCTTTGTTTAGCTCTGAACCCCATTTTTAATAGGGTTATTTGTTTCTCTGCGGTCTAACTTCTTGAATTCTTTGTATATTTTGGATATAAGCCCTCTATCTGTTGTAGGATTGGTAAAGATCTTTTCCCAATCTGTTGGTTGCCGTTTTGTCCTAACCACAGTGTCCTTTGCCTTACAGAAGCTTTGCAGTTTTATGAGATCCCATTTGTCGATTCTTGATCTTAGAGCGTAAGCCATTGGTGTTTTGTTTAGGAAATTTTTTCCAGTGCCCATGTGTTCCAGATGCTTCCCTAGTTTTTCTTCTATTAGTATGAGTGTGTCTGGTTTGATGTGGAGGTCCTTGATCCACTTGGACTTAAGCTTTGTACAGGGTGATAAGCATGGATCGATCTGCATTCTTCTACATGTTGCCCTCCAGTTGAACCAGCACCATTTGCTGAAAATGCTATCTTTTTTCCATTGAATGGGTTTGGCTCCTTTGTCAAAAATCAAGTGACCATAGGTGTGTGGGTTCATTTCTGGGTCTTCAATTCTATTCCATTGGTCTATCTGTCTGTCTCTGTACCAATACCATGCAGTTTTTATCACTATTGCTCTGTAATACTGCTTGAGTTCAGGGATAGTGATTCCCCCTGAAGTCCTTTTATTGTTGAGGATAGCTTTAGCTATCCTGGGTTTTTTGTTATTCCAGATGAATTTGCAAATTGTTCTGTCTAACTCTTTGAAGAATTGGATTGGTATTTTGATGGGGATTGCATTGAATCTGTAGATTGCTTTTGGTAAAATGGCCATTTTTACTATATTAATCCTGCCAATCCATGAGCATGGGAGATCTTTCCATCTTCTGAGGTCTTCTTCAATTTCCTTCTTCAGTGTCTTGAAGTTCTTATTGTACAGATCTTTTACTTGCTTGGTTAAAGTCACACCGAGGTACTTTATATTATTTGGGTCTATTATGAAGGGTGTCGTTTCCCTAATTTCTTTCTCGGCTTGTTTCTCTTTTGTATAGAGGAAGGCAACTGATTTATTTGAGTTAATTTTATACCCAGCCACTTTGCTGAAGTTGTCTATCAGCTTTAGTAGTTCTCTGGTGAAACGTTTGGGATCACTTAAATATACTATCATACCATCTGCAAATAGTGATATTTTGACTTCTTCTTTTCCGATCTGTATCCCCTTGACCTCCTTTTGTTGTCTGATTGCTCTGGCTAGAACTTCAAGAACTATATTGAATAAGTAGGGAGAGAGTGGGCAGCCTTGTCTAGTCCCTGATTTTAGTGGGATTGCTTCAAGTTTCTCTCCATTTAGTTTAATGTTAGCAACTGGTTTGCTCTATATGGCTTTTACTATGTTTAGGTATGGGCCTTGAATTCCTATTCTTTCCAGGACTTTTATCATGAAGGGGTGTTGAATTTTGTCAAATGCTTTCTCAGCGTCTAATGAAATGATCATGTGGTTTTGTTCTTTCAGTTTGTTTATATAATGGATCACGTTGATGGTTTTCCGTATATTAAACCATTCCTGCATGCCTGGGATGAAGCCAACTTGGTCATGGTGGATGATTGTTTTGATGTGCTCTTGGATTCGGTTTGCCAGAATTTTGTTGAGTATTTTTGCGTCGATATTCATAAGGGAAATTGGTCTGAAGTTCTCTTTCTTTGTTGGGTCTTTGTGTGGTTTAGGTATAAGAGTAATTGTGGCTTCATAGAAGGTATTCGGTAGTGATCCATCTGTTTCAATTTTGTGGAATAGTTTGGATAATATTGGTATGAGGTCTTCTATGAAGGTTTGATAGAATTCTGCACTAAACCCGTCTGGACCTGGGCTCTTTTTGGTTGGGAGACCTTTAATGACTGCTTCTATTTCCTTAGGAGTTATGGGGTTGTTTAACTGGTTTATCTGTTCCTGATTTAACTTCGATACCTGGTATCTGTCTAGGAAATTGTCCATTTCCTGAAGATTTTCAAGTTTTGTTGAATATAGGTTTTTATAGTAAGATCTGATGATTTTTTGAATTTCCTCTGAATCTGTTGTTATGTCTCCCTTTTCATTTCTGATTTTGTTAATTTGGACACACTCTCTGTGTCCTCTCGTTAGTCTGGCTAAGGGTTTATCTATCTTGTTGATTTTCTCAAAGAACCAACTTTTGGTTCTGTTGATTCTTTCTATGGTCCTTTTTGTTTCTACTTGGTTGATTTCAGCTCTGAGTTTGATTATTTCCTGCCTTCTACTCCTCCTGGGTGTATTTGCTTCTTTTTGTTCTAGAGCTTTTAGGTGTGCTGTCAAGCTGCTGACATATGCTCTTTCCTGTTTCTTTCTGCAGGCACTCAGCGCTATGAGTTTTCCTCTTAGCACAGCTTTCATTGTGTCCCATAAGTTTGAGTATGTTGTATCTTCATTTTCATTAAATTCTAAAAAGTTTTTAATTTCTTTCTTTATTTCTTCCTTGACCAGGTTATCATTGGGTAGAGCATTGTTCAATTTCCAAGTATATGTGGGCATTCTTCCTTGATTGTTATTGAAGACCAGTTTTAGGCCGTGGTGGTCCGATAGTACGCATGGGATTATTTCTATCTTTCTGTACCTGTTGAGGCCCGTTTTTTGACCAATTATATGGTCAATTTTGGAGAAAGTACCATGAGGAGCTGAGAAGAAGGTATATCCTTTTGCTTTAGGATAGAATGTTCTATAAATATCCGTTAAGTCCATTTGTTAAGTCCATTTGGCTCATGACTTCTCTTAGTCTGTCTACGTCTCTGTTTAATTTCTGTTTCCATGATCTGTCCATTGATGAGAGTGGGGTGTTGAAATCTCCCACTATTATTGTGTGAGGTGCAATGTGTGTTTTGAGCTTTAGTAAGGTTTCTTTTACATATGTAGGTGCCCTTGTATTTGAGGCATAGATATTTAGGATTGAGAGTTCATCTTGGTGGATTTTTCCTTTGATGAATATGAAGTGTCCTTCCTTATCTTTTTTGATGACTTTTAGTTGAAAATTGATTTTATTTGATATTAGAATGGCTACTCCAGCTTGCTTCTTCTGACCATTTGCTTGGAAAATTGTTTTCCAGCCTTTCACTCTGAGGTAATGTCTGTCTTTGTCTCTGAGGTGTGTTTCCTGTAGGCAGCAGAATGCAGGGTCCTCGTTGCGTATCCAGTTTGTTAATCTATGTCTTTTTATTGGGGAGTTAAGGCCATTGATGTTGAGAGATATTAAGGAATAGTGATTATTGCTTCCCATTATATTCATATTTGGATGTGAGGTTATGTTTGTGTGCTTTCATTCTCTTTGTTTTGTTGCCAAGACGATTAGTTTCTTGCTTCTTCTAGGGTATAGCTTGCCTCCTTATGTTGGGCTTTACCATTTATTATCCTTTGTAGTGCTGGATTTGTAGAAAGATATTGTGTAAATTTGGTTTTGTTATGGAATATCTTGGTTTCTCCATCTATGTTAATTGAGAGTTTTGCAGGATACAGTAACCTGGGCTGGCATTTGTGTTCTCTTAGGGTCTGTATGACATCAGTCCAGGATCTTCTGGCCTTCATAGTTTCTGGCGAAAAGTCTGGTGTGATTCTGATAGGTCTGCCTTTATATGTTACTTGACCTTTTTCTCTTACTGCTTTTAATATTCTTTCTTTATTTTGTGCGTTTGGTGTTTTGACTATTATGTGACGGGAGGTGTTTCTTTTCTGGTCCAATCTATTCGGAGTTCTGTAGGCTTCTTGTATGCCTATGGGTATCTCTTTTTTTAGGTTAGGGAAGTTTTCTTCTATGATTTTGTTGAAGATATTTACTGGTCCTTTGAGCTGGGAGTCTTCACTCTCTTCTATACCTATTATCCTTAGGTTTGATCTTCTCATTGAGTCCTGGATTTCCTGTATGTTTTGGACCAGTAGCTTTTTCTGCTTTACATTATCTTTGACAGTTGAGTCAATGATTTCTATGGAATCTTCTGCTCCTGAGATTCTCTCTTCCATCTCTTGTATTCTGTTGGTGATGCTTGTATCTACGGCTCCTTGTCTCTTCCTTTGGTTTTCTATATCCAGGGTTGTTTCCATGTGTTCTTTCTTGATTGCTTCTATTTCCATTTTTAATTCCTTCAACTGTTTGATTGTGTTTTCCTGGAATTCTTTCAGGGATTTTTGCGATTCCTCTCTGTAGGCTTCTACCTGTTCTCTAAGGGAGTTCTTCACGTCTTTCTTGAAGTCCTCCAGCATCATGATCAAATAGGATTTTGAAACTAGATCTTGCTTTTCTGGTGTGTTTGGACATTCCATGTTTGTTTTGGTGGGAGAATTGGGCTCCGATGATGCCATGTAGTCTTGGTTTCTGTTGCTTGGGTTCCTGCGCTTGCCTCTCGCCATCAGATTATCTCTAGTGTTACTTTGTTCTGCTATTTCTGACAGTGGCTAGACTGTCCTATAAGCCTGTGTGTCAGGAGTGCTGTAGACCTGTTTTCCTCTCTTTCAGTCAGTTATGGGGACAGAGTGTTCTGCTTTCGGGTGTGTAGTTTTTCCTCTCTACGGGTCTTCAGCTGTTCCTGTGGGCCTGTGTCTTGAGTTCACCAGGCGGGGTGCTGCCCAAGGGCTCTCTGCAGCGGCAGCAACCAGGAAGACCTGTGCCGCTCCTTCCGGGAGCTTCAGTGCACCAGGGTTCCAGATGGCCTTTGGTGTTTTCCTCTGGCGTCCGAGATGTATGTACAGAGAGCAGTCTCTTCTGGTTTCCCAGGCTTGTCTGCCTCTCTGAAGGTTCAGCTCTCCCTCCCACGGGATTTGGGTGCAGAGAACTGTTTATCCGGTCTGTTTCCCTCAGGTTCCGGCGGTGTCTCAGGCCATAAAAAGTTTTAAAAAAAGAGTATGGTTGTCTTTTATCCCCACTAGGTCCGGCACTGTGGTGCCCCAAGATATCTGCTAGATATCTTGGCAGAAACACATCCCAACTCCGTGGCGGCCCAGTGTCTCCTGCCACCGCACACTTTCCTACACTCAAACCTTCACATAAAAGAACACACAAAAACAATAACCTTTGACCCAATTGATAAGATATAATAGCCCACCTGAACATACAAAGCCCAGTACCATCCATCCCTTAAGAGCATTAATAACAACTTGTAAATACACAGAGCAGAATCTTAACGTCACGTGCCATGGCTTCTCACCCTCTCCCTCCTGTGTCTTCTCCTTTTCGTTCCAGTCTCCTCCTCTTCCTTCAAACTTCTCTCCCACCCATCCTTCCTTCTCCTCCAATGACAGGCCTCCTTCTATCCTGTACCTGCCCTATTTTACCAACTGGGTCAAAGGTTATTGTGTTATGTGTTCTTTTATGTGACGGTTTGAGTGTAGGAAAGTGTGCAATGGCAAGGGACACTGGGCTGCCTCGGAGTTGGGATGTGTTTCTGCCAGGATATCTAGCAGATATCTTGGGGCATCTCAGTGCCAGACCTAGTACAGATATAAGACAACCTACTTTTTTTTTAAATTTTTATATTTTTACAACAACAGGTCCTGGACATTTTTTGGTTGGGAGACTTTTATGACTGCTTTATCTTTAGGGGTTATGATACTGTTTAGATGGTTTATCTGATCCTCATTTAACTTTGGTACTTGGTATCTGTCTAGAAAATTGTTCATTTCAACCAGATTTTCCAGTTTTGTTGCATATAGGATTTTGTAGTAGGATCTGATGACTTTTTGGATTTCCTCAGTTTCTGTTGTTGTATTTCCCTTTTCATTCCTGATTTTGTTAATTTGGATATTGTCTCTATGCCTTCTGGTTAGTCTGGCTAAGGGTTTGTCTATCTTGTTGATTTTTTCAAAGAACCAGCTCCTGGTTTTGTTGATTCTTTGTTTAGTTCTTTTTGTTTCTACTTGGTTGATTTTAGCCCTGAGTTTATTTCCTGTCATCTACTTCTCTTGGGTGTATTTGCTTCTTTTTATTCTAAAGCTTTTAGGTGTTCTGTCAAGCTGCTAGTGTATTCTCTCTCCACTTTCTATTTGGAGTCACTCGAAGTTATACATCTTCCTCTTAGCACTGCTTTCATTGTGTCCCATAAGTTTTGGTATATTGTACCTTCATTTCATTAAGTTCTAAAAAGTCTTTAATTACTTTATTTATTTCTTCCTTGAAGTAATTGGGTAAAGCATTGTTCAGCTTTCATGTGTATATGGAATTTCTGTTGTTTTTTTTTTTCTTTTCTTTTTTTTGAAGCTGGGGATCGAACCCAGGACCTTGTGCTTGCTAGGCAAACGCTCTACCGCTGAGCTAAATCCACAACCCCGGAATTTCTGTTGTTTTTGTTGTTATTGAAGACCAGCCTTAGTTCATGGTGATCTGATAGGATGCATGGGATTATTTCAATCTCCTTTTATCTATTGAAGCTTGTTTTGTGACCGATTATATGATCAATTTTGGAGAAGGTACCATGAGGTGCTGAGAAGAAGGTATATATATATATATACATACATACATACATACATACATATATATATATATATATATATATATGGATGAAATGTTCTATAGATAGCTGCTAAATCCATTTGGTTCATACCTTCTGTTAGTTTCACTGTGTCTCTGTTTAGTTTCTGTTTCCATGATCTGTCCATTGATAAGAGTGTGTTGAAATCTCCTACTATTATTGTATATGGTGCAATGTATGCTTTGAATTTTACTAAAGTTTTTTTTTTAAAGATTTATTCATTTATTATATATAAGTACACTGTAGCTGTCTTCAGATACACCAGGAGAGGGCATCGGATCTCTTCACAGATGGTTGTGAGCCACCATGTGGTTGCTGGGAATTGAACTCAGGACCTCTGGAAGAGTAGTTGGGTGCTCTTAACCGCTGAGCCATCTCTCCAGCCCTAGTAAAGTTTTTTTTATGAATGTGGGTACCCTTGCATTTGGAGCACAGATGGCCAGAATTGAGAGTTCATCTTTGTAGATTTTTTTTCTTTGATGAGTATAAAGTGTCTTTCCTTATCTTTTTTGATAACTTTTGGTTGAAAGTCAATCTTATTTGATATTAGAATGACTACTCCAGCTTGTTTCTTGGGAGCATTTGCTTGGAACTTTTTTCTAGCCTTTTACTCTGAGGTAGTGTCTGTCTTTGTCACTGAGGTGCATTTCCTGTATGCAACAGAATGCTGGGTCCTGTTTATATCCAGTCAATTAGTTTATATCTTTTTATTGGGGGAATTGAGTCCATTGATGTTAAGAGATATTAAGGAAAAGTGATTGTTGCTTCCTGTTATTTTTGTTGTTAAGAGTGTATGTTTGTATGGCTATCTTATTTTGTGTTTGTTGAAAGAAGATTACTTTCTTGCTTTTTCTAGGGTGTAGTTTCCCTCCTTGTGTTGGAGTTTTCCATCTATTATCCTTTGTAGGGCTGGATTTGTGGAAAGATATTGTGTAAATTTGGTTTTGTCATGGAATATCTTGGTTTTTCCATCTATGTTAATTGAGAACTTTGCTGAATATTGTAACCTGGGCTGGCGTTTTTGTTCTCTTAGGGTCTGTATGACATCTGCCCAGGATCTTCTGTCTTTCATAGTTTCTGGTTAGAAGTCTGGTATAATTCTGATAGGTCTGCCTTTATATGTTATTTGACCTTTTTCTCTTACTGCTTGTAATATTCTTTGTTTTGTGGATTTGGTGGTTTGATTATTATGTGACAGAAGGAGTTTCTTTTCTTGTTCAGTCTATTTGGAGTTCTCTAGGCTTCTTGTATATTCATGGACATCTCTTTCTTTAGATTAGGGAAGGTTTTTTTTCCATAATTTTGTTGAAGATATTTACTGGCCCTTTAAGTTGGGAATCTTTGCTTTTTTCTATACCTACTATCCTTAGGTTGGGCCTTTTCATTGTGTCCTGGATTTCCTGGATGTTTTGGGTTAGGAGCTTTTTGCATTTTGCATTTTCATTGACTGTTTTGTCAATGTTTTCTTTGATATCTTCTGCCCCTGAGAGTCTCTCTTCTATCTCTTGAATTCTGTTGGTGATTCTTGAGTCTATGACTCCTGATCTCTTTCCTAGGTTTTCTATCTCTGGGGTTGTCTCTCTTTGCGATTTCTTTATTGTTTCTATTTCCATTTTTCGATCCTGGATGGTTTTGTTCAATTTCTTTACCTGTTTGGTTCTGTTTTCCTGTAATTCTTTAAGGGATTTTTGTGTTTCCTCTTTAAGGGCTTCTACTTGTTTACCTGTGTTCTCCTGTATTTCTTTAAAGGAGTTATTTATGTCCTTAAAGTCCTCTATCAGCATCATAAGATGTGATTTTAAATCCAAATCTTGCTTTTCTGGTGTGATGGGGTATCCAGGACTTGCTATAGTGGGTACCTGGGTTCTGGTGATGCCAAGTAGTCTTGGTTTCTGTTGTTTATGTTCTTGTACTTTCCTCTTGCCATCTGGCTATCTCTAGTGCTACCTGCCCTTGCTTTCTCTGACTAGAGCCTGTCCCTCCTGTGATCCTGGTTGTGTCAGACCTCTTCAGAGTGCAGTTGTCTCTGGGATCCTGTGCTTCTGGGATCCTGTGATCCTGAGATCCTGGGTATGTCATAGCTCCTGGTAGTAAAGGTGCCTCTGGGATCCTGAAATCTGGGTGGGACCACGTTCCTGAGATCCTGTTGTGTCAGAGCTCCGGGGGGTCAAGCTTTCTCAGGATGTTGAGCCCTAGGTTTACTCCAGGCACAGGTGCAAGCTGGAAGGAACCCATGCTTCTGGTTGGGCAGGGGTTTGTGTCCCTGGTTCTTGTGGGGGTCCCAGTTATGCTAGGTGTTGGGAAAAATGTGACCTCAACTGTGTTCTTAAGTGTGTAAGAGCTCCAGTGCTCTTGGTTGTGTATGATCTCCTGGGAGTTGAACTTCCTCTGTGATTCTGGGGGTTTCAGAGCACCGGGGAGTCAGGCTCCCTCTGGGTGTTGTAAGAGTGAATGCAGAACCAGCACCCCAGGTCTGTTCTGGTGCAAGTTCAAACTGGAAGGAACCCATGCCGTTGGCTGAGTGGGGGTTCCTGCATCTCTGGATCCTGGGAGATCCAGTTACTTTGGGTGTTAGTGTAGATGTTGTGGCCTCTCCTGTGATCCTGGGCATTTCAGAGCACCTGGGAGTTAGGCTCCCTCTGGGTGTTGTAGGAGTGGGTGTAGAGCCAGCACCCCAGGTTTGCTCTGGTGAAGGTTCAAACTGGCCAGGTGGGGTTTCCTGCCTCCCTGTATCCCAGGGGTCCCAGTTACTCTTGGTGTTGGGGCAGTTGTTGTGGCCTTTCCTGTGATCCTGGGCATGTTAGAGCACCTGGGATTCTTCCTCTGGGTGTTGTGGGACTGGGGTGGAGCCCTCTCTTTTTCTTTTGAAACAAGGTTTCTCTGTGTAGCTCTAGCTGTCCTTGAACTTGCTTTGTAGGCCAGAGATCTGCCTGCCTCTATCTCCAGAGTGCTCAGATTAAAGATGTGCACCACCACGCCCAGCATCCTGACTCTTTTCGACCATTATGCTATATGAAGGGATCTTCTAATCTACTGTTTTATTCCAGAAATCCCAAGTGCTCAACACCACTAAGGATGAATTGGAAATGTATAATAATACATCTAAATAACAATTACAAATTGAACATATGCAACAGTTATACCTAAGGTGATATACACTATATGTTAGTGTTCTGTCAATATAACAAAGATAGCACAATGCCTGAGATAGTTTATGTGTAAAAATAAATTTTTCATTTTTGCTGATGGTTTCAGAGCTTCCTGTCCAAAACTGTCTTGTCTGGGAAGTCCTATTCTTTGAGTATCTGGTGGCCTGCTGGAATAGAAATGACAGAGAGCATGTGGTAAAGCAAACTGCTTAAACTCATCTCATGGCAGAAACCAGAGGAAAGCTAGGGCCCTACATCTTCAAGAGCACATGCCACAGTGACCTAAGAACCTCCCAGTCAGACCTACTTCTAAAAAGTGTCTCAGCCTCTCAATAAAGCCACCTTTAAACATGGACTCTTGGCAAACTTAATGGTTCATAATGCTTTTCAACTTGACAGGATCTAGAGCCATCGTAGGAACAAATCTTTCACCTTATCTGTGAGTGAGTTTGTAATTGGGTGAATGGAGGTGGGAAGGCCCATGCTATATACAAGTGACATCATTCCATGAGCTGGGGAAATCGGAACACATAAAAACTAGAAAGCATGCCTAACACCCCTCCCCCTCCCGTCCCATCTCTGGTCTGCAGATACAATGTGACCAGTTGCTGCAACTTGCAGAGACCATGACTTCTTTGTGGTGATGGACTATACCCTGGAAGGTCCAGCCTCCTTCTTTCAGTTGCTTTAGTTATAGTGACAAGAAAAGTAAGTAATATAGACTGACTTACCCAAACCATAGCATAAGACAATATACTATTATGATAACACAGAGTTGATGTATTTCTTCTTCTATAAATGTATTTTTGACAATAAAAGTCCCAGTAGAAAAGGCCTTCCAAATAAATATGATAAAATTCTGAAGCCAGATTCTGTTGTTCTCTCTCTCTCTCTCTCTCTCTCTCTCTCTCTCTCTCTCTCTCTCACACACACACACACACACACTCTCTCTCTCTATCTCTATCTCTGTCTGTCTGTCTGTCTCTGTCTGTCTCTCACAAACACACTCTCTCTGTGTCTGTCTCTCTGTCTCTGTCTCTCTGTGTCTCCGTCTCTGTCTCTCTCTCCCTGTTTTTGTTTTTGTTTTTTGAGACAGAATTTCTCTGTAGCCCTGGCTGTCCTGGAACTCATTCTGTAGACCAGACTGGCCCCATACTCACAAATATCCTTCTGTCTCTGACTCCCTGGTGTTTCTAATAAAGGTGTGCACCTCCACCATGCTCCCCATCTCTTCAGCTGAATCCGGAATTCTGATACCCAGAACAAAAGCATGTAAACCAACTCCTTTACAGAATATCTCTTGACATTGCTCAGTATTTCATTCAAAAGTAAAATTGATAGATAAGACTGTACAAACTTTTCTACATTCTGAAATACTTAAACCATGTCAGACATCCCTGTCTCTTAGACCATTTGATTTCTTTAATAGTGGAACTGTAGGAAACTTCTACCTTTTTCATTTGTCACCTGAGACACTCTATCATTGAATAGAACTTATATACATCAGGGTTCTCTAGAGGAACAAAATTGACAGAATGGTGTGTGTGTGTGTGTGTGTGTGTGTGTGTGTGTGTGTGTGTGTGCATATTCATGTGAATACATGTGAATATACACCCGTGTACACATATATACCTACAAATCTATATAGATGTATAGATACACATATATGTACATACATAAAGAATGGCTTACAGGTCATGGTCCAATTAGTCCAACAATAGTTGTCCACCAATGGAAGGTCTAAGAATCCATAGTTGTTCAATCCATGAAGCTAGATGTCTTGGCTAGTCTTCAGTATATGGAAGAATCCTGAAGATGTAGTCTTTAATCCTAGTGAAGGAATGGACTTGCCAGTGAGAATGAGGGCAAGCAGACCAAGAGAGCTTCTTCTTTGATGTCATTTAAGTAGGCTGCCAGCAGAAGGTGTGGCCCAGATTAAAGATAGATCTTCCCCCTCAAAAGATCAAAATTAAAAGTGGGTCTTCCCAGTTCAGATGAATTTTAAAAACCAACAAAACAAACAAAAGAAAACCTTTCTCACAGGTGTGCCTAGCTGCTTGGGTTTTAGTTAAATCCACAAGTTGACAACCAAGAACAGCATCACAGAGCTGCCGTGCTCCATGCTCCATGAGTACAGGATGGAAGGGTTTATTTAGATAAAGGAACTGGGGACCTTGTCTAGTATGAGCCAAGCTTGCTCGCAGCACTACAAAAACGTAAACCAAGAAACTCTGGAATATGTTCTAGGGGGAAAAAAATTCAACTTCATGTTTTGTAAACCCTCATATAAGATTACGAGGAAGATTATTTGTAGTCAGCAAGTGTTTACTTGAGAATTTACTTGGTGTATATCAAAACATTAATTGGATGCAATAGCTTTCCCTTGTGCACAAATCAATCAAAGCCTCCAGGGAGACTCTCGAGGGCTCTGGGTTTAGTAAACAGCACTATCGTGAGCATGCCTGCCCTGCCTGCCAGATGTATGTGGCGGGGGACTTAGAAGAAATACCAAGGGGGTTCTCTTGGATTGTGGAAACAACTTCCCCAGAGTTTGCTTAACAAGGCTCTGAAGAGACCCTTATGTCATGCATAACCAGTCTTATGCATGGGCGTACACACACACACACACACACACACACACACACACACACACACACACACGTACATTGTGTGTGTGTGTGTGTGTACAAGTGTGTGCACAGTGTGTCAATATTAATTGAAAGTTTCCAGGTGCCAAGTACTATACAATTCTTGGGAGACAGAATTAGCCAAACACAGTCTACCTGGGCTCCAAACATCTCCCAGGGGAGAGCGTTGTGTCACATTCTGGGTCTTCAAAGACCCTCAGGTGTGAATTAAATTTAGCGTCCATTGTTTTACTATGCATCACTGCTTACATGGCTGTGTTTCAGAAGAAAATTACACACAATAAGACCTTGAAACAACCCCTCATAGTTCTGAAGTAACTCTTTTCCCGTTAAAGGAAAACACATCTGGATTCATTCCACGGAGGGCTCATTAATTCCGGCACCTTGTTTCTTCCACCCCACACGGTTACTATTTTCCTTTCCCTCTGGGGAGCAGAGTCCCAGTCTAAAATTGCTGATAATGAGGATAATAAGCTCAGAGACGTCCTGGGGGGGAACAGATGGAAAACAGTTTCCTGGCCTCTCTCTGTTGGCTGACAGAGAGGGAGAGGTGGGGTTTCTGAAGACTTCCGGTCTAAACTCCAGGAGGTCTTTCTGCCCACTGCTCCCTCTTATATTTAGTAGTACGGCACCATCCCTGGACCAGCAACAAAGGTTCCGCCTGAGAATTTGACTCATGCAATATCCAAATTCTTAGAACAATGGATCACAGACCCTGGGACAGGGACATAGGAAAAAAAAATTTTTTTACCAGTATGCTATATTCCTACTACTAATAAATTAACTGAGAGAAAGGCTGCATTCTCCCCACACTCTAGTCTAGAATATCTGTGGTGATTTGAGTATGCTTGGCCCAGGGAGTGGCACTTTTAGGAAGTGTGGCCTTATTGGAGTAGGTGTAGCCTTGCTGAAGGAAGTGTGTCACTGTAGGAGTGGGCAATGACACCTTCCTCCTAGATGCTTGGAAGCCAGTCTTCTCCTGTTTGCCTTTGGAACAAGATGTAGCTCCTCCAGCACCACACCTGCTTGGATGCTGCCATGCGATGGCATGACGATAATAGACTGATACATAACATAGGAGATACAAGCGGCCACCAGGAACGTCTACACTTACAGAATATTCACTCAGGTCGTAAATAATGAACAGCAGCCACAATGATCACTCTGGATCTCTATGCTAGAAAAATTCCATTTCTTCCTGAGACAAGGTTTACTTTTGTATGTCTGAAGTATGCAATGTTTTTTATTATTTCTGCAGTGTCTGATGGCTCCTGATACATCAGCAAATCTGGGCACAGACTTCCTTTAGAATGCTGTGCAATTACAGAGGTATGGAAAGGTAGCACAGCAGATCCCAAAGCTTCTGAGGCACTGTTATCTCTTCTGTTAGGGAACCTTATTAACGGATCATGTGGCTTCACTAACTGCACAACCTGCTGGCAGAAGCCATCTTGCTGCCCATCCTGACCCCTGTGGCCATAGCTTGAGTCCTTATCTTCATGTGTTTATATGTAGCATGTCTGTCTTCCATGATCACCTTTAAGATTTCCTGTTTAGGCCTCAATGTTTTAACAGTTTGAGTATGTGTTTAGGTATATTTTATTTTGATATATATCTCTTTGAAAATCTCTGTGATTCATGAACTAAATTTCCTGGTGGGCTTGTGGGAGCTGTTTATCTCTTCTGCTGTATTAATATTTCCTCCTCCTCCTCTTTTCCCAACCCTTCTTCCTCCTCCTCTTTCTTGAGCTGAGGTTGAACCCATGGCCTCATGCCCGCCTGTGTTTTTATTTTCTAGAATTTCCATAACTTCCATCATTCATTTGAAATTCCCTACCTGTTCATGCACACAACCCATATTTTTCATTAGCTCCTTTAACATACAATTTCTGTATATCTTTGAGCCTTCCTTTAGTAGCGCTAATATCTAGATTGTCTTTGATTCTTATACTGTCGACTGCCTTGTATTTTCACAAAGGAAAAAGTTGCTGTTTTCTTCTTTTGGTATACATTATTACATTTTTGGGTATTTTTTTTAATTTTTTAATTTTGTTTTTTGGTTTGTTTTGTTTTTTGTTAGAGTGGTATGGAGATCAACCTATAGCTGTGTACTTGTGGGGTAAGCTGTCTATCGCTGAGGTACATGTACATCCTTGATGTCCCCCTCCCATTTGAAAATTGTATTTGAGGGCAGGTGAAAAGGCTCAGACAGCAAGACAGCTGGTCACCAAGCCTGATGACCTACATTCAAATATTTCAAGAGAACTGACTCTTGAAAGTTGTCCTTTGACTTTTAAAAAAAAAGATTTATTTATTTTATGTATATGAGTAAACTATAGCTGTCTTCAGACACACCAGAAGAGGGCATCAGATCCTATTACAGATGTTTGTGAGCCACCATGTGGTTGCTGGGATTTGAACTCAGGACCTCTGGAAGAGCAGTCAGTGCTCTTAACCGCTGAGCCATCTCTCCAGCCCTATAAAACAATATTTCTGACTTTAATCTTTCTTTTAATGTTTGAGATAGAGTCTTACTATGAATCCCAAGCTGACCTTGAACTTGAAATCCTTCCTCCTTAGCCTTCTGAATGCTGGAATAATATGTTTGGGAATGATTCTTGGCCTAAGAAGTAATTTTAAAATTATTGTTATCAAAAGGGATTTTATTTTGCATTTACTTATTGTATGTGTGTGTGTTTGTGTGTGTGTATGCACACGCATGCACATATGCAAAGGTGCACATATGGAGGCCAGAGGACAAGCTTTGGGAGTCATTCTTCTCCCTCCACAATGTGGGTTCAGGGACTAAACTCAGGTCATCAGGCTTGATGGCAAGCCCCTTATCTGCTGAGCCATCTCCCCGGCCCAAGGAGCATTATTTTTTGACAATTACATAATACATAAATGACAGTTTATTCAACCAAGCCTGTATTATTAGGCACTGTGTAGACCGAATGTCGTATTTTCCAGGCATCTCACTCCAACTTGCCTCCTCTGGGTAATGGTCTCTGCTTTCTTTGGGTGTCTAGCTAGGTTGCCAGTCCTGGTGCCCTATCAGCCTGGCCTGGGAGAGAGCAGGAGGCACAGGCCCTGCTCAGCATAGCACCTTGGCTGCCAGGACTCACCTCTCACAGTGATGGTTGTGAGCTGCTATGTGAATGCTGGGATTCAATGACTGATTCAAAGTGGAGCAAGCGGGTGGAGGAGCAAAGCTTTCCTCAGTTGGAGTCACAGAACTGGAAGAGCGTGCACGG
This sequence comes from Rattus norvegicus, assembly GCF_021556685.1. Classification (NCBI taxonomy): domain Eukaryota; kingdom Metazoa; phylum Chordata; class Mammalia; order Rodentia; family Muridae; genus Rattus; species Rattus norvegicus. Next base: position 157,649,266 of record NC_141537.1, on the reverse strand, counting down.
AAGACCCAGCGGCTCTTAAGGCAAGCTTAAGTGTGTGACACAGGAGTCTGACTTGAGAGTGGGGACTCTGGAGAGATGAGCCCCGACAACTTAAGCCCAGATCATAAACAGTTTGCCATTTTTCTGGTTCTTCCCATTCTTTCTTCATGTCCAAAGTGCCAGTTTCCAGAAGCTCCTTTTGTTTAGATTGCTTTGCTATGGCTCAGTCATTGGACCAGAAAAGTACCCTCACTGATTTGTATAGCCCATACAACCTGTATTATAAAGAAAGAACACAGAAGAAATGAAGTGGCTGCTTCTTCTCCTGCCTCCCCCTGTAAGATGTGTTCTCAGATTAGGAGATGAGGAGGCAAAGAACACGCACATCTTAAAGACTTTTGCTGCACAAGGCCAAACTGTTCACAGCAGGCCATACGATGTATTCTTTTCTCCTGTCCTATATATGCTCCTATTTTCGCACATTCACAGCAATACTAAGTAGCATTAAAACTTTAAAAACTCCAAATTAGAGGTTGTGAATGGAGCTTAGTTGACAGTGTGCTTGCCCAACACCCACAGACTCCTGGATTGGATGGCTGGAAACACATAAACCAGGCAGAAACACATAAACCAGGCATGATGAAATAAAAACGGGGGCTGGAGAGATGGCTCAGTGGTTAAGACCACTGACTGCTCTTCCAGAGGTCCTGAGTTCAATTTCCAGCAACTACATGGTGGCTCACAACCATCCGAAATGGGATCTGATGCCCTCTTCTGGTGTGTCTGAAGACAGTGATAGTGTACTCACATATATAAAATAAATAAATGTTAAAAAAAAAGAAAAACAGAAGTTCATAATTAGATATAGAGGATCATTGCTTCTCTCTCTCTCTCTCTCTCTCTCTCTCTCTCTCTCTCTTTCTTTCTTTTCTTTTCTTTTTTATAGACAAGATCTCATATAATCCATGGCTTCAAACTCAAAATTCAGTCAAGGCTGGTGTTAAATTTCTGCTCCTCCTGCCTATTCCTCCTCCTGCCTGTCCCCTGTCGAGCTTTGTGGCACTTGACACCTTGCACTGGTGGGATGTCAGTGTTCCCCACTGTGCTGAACAGAATGACGTAGAGGTGAAGGGGATCAAGAGAGAATGTGAATTTGAAATGAACCCAGAAATTAAAGGAGGTGTACAGGATGTGTTCTGCAGCTTGTCTTCCGGAAATACTTAGCCTCTCCCCAAACTAGTGTTAAGGACTGGTTGAACCACTAGGAATGCTCTAGAGTCAAGAGAAGGAAGGATCAGTGGCTCTACCCTGCTCTACCAGCCTGGGTGTTTAGGATTTAAGTGAGGGGGGGGGGCAATCAGAATTTCCGGTTGCTGATCCTGGGGACTCTGGCTCAGTCACAGAAATGCAGTCTTTCCGCCCTCTCCCCCTTCTACTGGAAACACTGGTCCTAGTGGTGGTGGCAGCAAGCTCTTTCTGTGAGTTATGGGTGTCAGAGCTGATCGGAGGTCAATGGCTTTTTTTTTCTTTCTTAGCGTAAACAAGGAAAGACAAACCCATGACTTACTTTACTTATTGTTTCTCCTTTTTTCTTTATTCTTTTCCTACGATGAAAAGCTGAAACACTAAACTTGAGTTTAACAACAAGAAGACGCTATTACTCTCTCTTCTTCTCTCCTTTCCCTCTCCCTCTCCCTCTCCCTCTCCCTCTCCCCCTCCTCCTCCTCCTCCTTCCCCCCCCACCCCTCTCTCTCTCTCTCTCTCTCTCTCTCAAAAAAAAAAAACAAAAACAAAAACAAAAAAAAAAAAGAAGACGCTATTAAAGCATGGAAATGTGTGGACTCTTTGTATCCTGTTCCCTGTGATAGACCTAATTTCGTCATAGACCTAATTTCGTCCTGGATATTCCAGCCAGGCTTGGGCATTGAGTGATGGCCACCGGGGAGTGGGGAGGTTTAGAGCTGGGCACCGAGATTATGTACTGTGTGTCTCTTTCTCCTTTATTATAAAAATAAGGTGCATGAAGGCAAGGGTTTACTCAGCCTAGCTCAATGCTGGATGCGTCTAGAGGAAGAGATTAGCTTTTAATTGAAGAATGAATCACCACTGCTCTGAATAATTTTTTTCTCTCTCTTAGTAGAAAAAGTACTTGGCAACAATACCAGCTCGGCTTGCCTTCCCCTCTACTCAGAAGGTTGGTCTGGATCTGAGAACTGTGATGTAATATTCACTATTACCCTGGAGGTCAGGACAAGACACAGAAATTGCTAGACCAATTTGGACTGATGAACTCCCACTGTATTTCAGATTCAGTAAGTGAAAAAAATAAGACTAGACTGGAATGCTAATCCTTCACTTCCGGGTCTCCTCCCTCACTTCCGGGTTTTCTCCCTCACTTCCGGGTTTTCTCCCAGTCTGCTCCGTAGTCTTGACTTCAAATATGGTTTCCACTATAGAGCTTCAGCTGGGTTTCTTTCTTTTTTTTTTTTTTTTTCTGGAGCTGGGAACCAAACCCAGGGCCTTGCGCTTGCTAGGCAAGCGCTCTACCACTGAGCTAAATCCCCAACCCCTTCAGCTGGGTTTCTAATCTGGACTCCCTTAAACTTCAGTTCCAGGTGGGAGCTTACCCACAATTCCCTTGTCTTCCCATCCCTTTCAGTTCATCCTGCTGGGGATTTAGCTCAGTGGTAGAGCGCTTACCTAGGAAGCACAAGGCCCTGGGTTCGGTCCCCAGCTCCGAAAAAAAGAACCAAAAAAAAAAAAAAAAAAAAAAAAAAAAACTCAGTTCATCCTAACCTTTAATAATACTGCCTCTCTTTTTCAAGTGTTGTCTTTTTTTCTATCCCTTTATTTTATTTATTCACTTTATATCCTGATTGCAGACCCCCTCCCACCTCTCCTCCCAGTTCCACCTTCACATTCCCTCCCTCAACCGCCCTCCTCTTCTCCTCAGAGAAGAGGTTGCTCCTACCATGGGTACCAACCCACCCTGGCCTATCAAATCTTGGCAGGACTAAACACATCCTCTCCCACTGAGACCAGGGAAGGCAGCCTAGAAAAGGAATCCAAAGGCAGACAACAGAGTCAGAAACAGGCCCCTCCCACTGCAATTGTTAGGAGACTCACATGAAAACCAAACTGCACATCTGCTACTACATATGTAGAGAGAGCCTAGGTCCATCCCACACAGGCTCTTTGGTTTGTGGTTGAGTTCCTGTGAGCCCCCATGGACCCAGGTTAGTTTATTCTGTAGACCTTCTTATAGTGTCCTTGACCCCTCCAGCTCCCTCAATCCTTCCCCCTAATCTTTCAGTAGAGCTCGGTGTATTGTTTGACAATGGGTCTCTGCTTTGGTTGCTATCAGCTGCTGGATGAAACCTCTCAGAAGACAGTAATGCTGGGTGGGTCCTGTCTCTGAGCATGGCAGAGTATCACTAACAGTGTGAGGAGCTGGCTCTCTTCCATGAGTGGGACTCAAGCTGGGCCAGTCATTGGTTGCTCATTCCCTCGAAACCTGCTCTATCTTTATTCCTGCAAATCCTGTAGGCGGGACAAATTCTGAGCCAAAGGTTTTGTGGGTGTGTTGGTGTCCCTCCCTCCCCTGGAAGTCCCCCCTGACCTCGGGAGGTGGCAACTTCAGGCCACCTGCTGCTAGGAGTCTCAGCTAGGGTCACCCCTAACTTCCCAGGACCTCCCTTGTCCCAGGTCTCCAGCTTGTCCCAGAGATGTCCCCACCACCATCACTGATTTCCATTCTCTCTCCCAGCTCTCTCCACACCTGATCCCCACCCCTTGTCCCCTCCCAGTTCCCTCTCTCCATCCACTTCCAGTGTCTATTTTATTTCCCCTTCTGAGTAAGATTTAAGCATCCTCCCTTAGGTCTTTCTTGTTACTTAGATTCTTTAGGTCTGTGGATGTAGCATGGCTATCCTGTACTTTATGGCCAATATCCACTTATAAGTGAGTATATACCATTCGTGTCTTTCTCGGTCTGGATTACCTCACTCAGGACAGTATATTTGAGTCCCATCCATTCTCCTGTAATTATTCACAGAGGGTATGATAGTATACATGAGTGATCTCCTAGATCTGCTAGAGAACTCCTATTGCTGATGGACACCTTCGGCAAAAGGGCTGGATGCAAAACTAACTCAAAAAAAAAAAAATCAGTAGCCCTCCTTTATACAAATGATAAATGGGCTGAGAAAGAAATTAGAGAAACAACACCTTGTCAATAGCCACAGATAATATAAAATATCTTTGAGTAACTCTAACAAAGCAAGTGAAAGACCTGTATGACAAGAACTTGAAGTCTTTCAAGACAGCAACTGAAGATCCCAGAAGACGGAAAGATCTCCCATGCTCATGGATAGGTAGGATTGACACAGTAAAAATGACCATCTTACCAAAAGTGATCTACAGATTCAATACAGTTCCCATCAAAATTCCAACACAATTCTTATAGACCTTGAAAGAGCAATTTTTAAACACATGGAAAAACAAAACAAAACAAAACCCAGGGTAGCTAAAACAATCCTGAACAATAAAAGAACATTTGGAGATGTCACCATCCCTGGTCTCAAGCTGTACTACAGAACAATAGTGATAAAACAACAAAACAAAACAAACAAAACCCATGGCAGTCGCATAGAAACAGACAGGTTGATCAGTGAAATAGAATCAAAGACCCAGAAGACTACAGACACTTGATTTTTGACAAAGAAGCCAAAAATAAATAAATAAAATAAATAAAAATCATACAATGGGAAAAAAGCATCTTCAATAAATGGTGCTGGTCTAATTAGATGTCTGCACATGGAAAAATGCAAACCAACCAATATTTATCCCTGCACAAAACTCAAATCCAAGTGGATTAAATTGCTCAACATGAAACCGGACATACTGAATCTAATAGAAGAGAAAGCGGGGAGTGGTTCTCATGGGTGAGAAAGTGTCTAGAGTTTGGCTAGAACCCCCATTCTTTTGTTCATTTCATTTTGCAAGGCATTGCACTCTCAAGTATTATACTCAGGAGCCCTGGAGAGAGAAACTGAGAAACCGTGGGCTTCACCTTTCTCTCACACTAAAAAAATAAAACCGCCTCGCTTCTCCACAACCTAATGGGGTTTTCCTGACTCAGAAATATGTGTGAGGAAATGAAACAGGCGGAGGGGAGATTCTGGGAGGAGAAACTCTCGTTGCTAAAGAGGGTTGCCCACTTCTTTTCTAGTGTTTTCAGAGTTATCACCATGAATAGCAACCTCATTCCAGTGAAGGACAAGGTAAGAATTTAGCCCGGAAGTGGCAAAGGTGCTCCAACAGCTGAGAATGAAGAGAAGGGGCTACAGGGCTGCAGGCTTTAGAATGCAAGCGGGAAGGAGCCTCAGGCACCACACCACAAACACAAAGCCATGTCCGTGTGGGAAGCTGCATAGGTGGGAAGCTGGGTTTCAGCCTTACGTCCACAAGTCAGTCAGGATAACGTTTCCAAGAGATAGTTGTATTTGCTTATGTTTAAAAAGACCTTTTAGGCTACGAGAAGATGTCTCAGTGGTTAAGAGGCATTGCTGCCGTTCCAAAGAACTGGGGTTCAATTCCCACCACTCACTTGGTAGCTCACAGTCATCTGTAACTTCAGTCCCAGGGGATTTGACACACTCTTCTGACCTCAGCAGGCCCTACATGAGCGTGATACCTGATGTGTGCACGTACATACATGCAGGCAAAATTTCATACACATAAAGTAAATAAATCTAAAAGAAAAAAAAATCTAAAGACTTTCTCTTGAGGAATACCAAGTGGCTTTGCAGTTCAAATATTAAGACATTAAGACATGTAGTACAGTGGTTGGGTTTTTGGGTTCTGTCCCTAGCATGTACACACACACACACACACACACACACACACACACACACATTCACAATGCCTCTTAATTAAATGTTGTAAATGCCTTTAATACCAGCATATTCAAGAGACAGAGACAAGCAGATATCTGAGTTCTTGGCCAACCTTGTCATCATATTGAGTTTCAGGACAGCCAGAGCTACACACAGAAACCCTGTCTTAAAAAACAAGCAAACAAACAAAAAACCAAGTAAACAAAAATTAAGAGGCAAGATAAGGCGATTTATAAAGTAGTCGGTTTTCTTCTGGGAACATTAAACGTGGAAAATTAAAAGTATGGTAACACTTGGCAAATACACTTCAATATTCCTCCAACTCAGTCCTTAACATTGTGTCTTTTCCTAAAACGCATATTTTTCGCGTTGCTGGAGAGGGAAGGAAGGCTGACCCACGGTAGGCAAGCACTCCATCACAGGGCCGCATGCAGACCGTAACTTTTGATAATGGGTTTGATCTTGTTCCAGGAAAGTTGTGGTTTTTTTGGTCCTTACCTATTGGATGCCCCACTGGAGTCTTCGGGTGTTAGAGCGGAACTTAAATGCAAGAACGGTGTTTCTTCCCTGTTTTTGTCACCATGGCTTCAGAGGTTCCCGCCCCTGTGTGCTTGTTATTGATTGGCGACCATAATTACATTGTTTCCCAACTTAGAGTCTCTGAGCGTCCTATAGGGTCTCTTTCCTGTCACCCGCATCTCTTTAGCATTGTTCGGTATGCTTTGGGGTTTTGATTTCTAGCATTGTTCGGTATGCTTTGGGGTTTTGATTTCTAGCATTGTTCGGTATGCTATGGGGTTTTGATTTCGAAACTCCAGGGGCAGTCTCAGCCAGTGCTTAATTAGGTTCTACTGCCCTCTGGAGGTTGATCATTAGCTACTGCTGTTAGACTTTCCTCTGCCCAGATTGTTTAAAGGGATGTGGGCTTGGTTTCTCTTCTAAAATGATTTTTCCCTCAATATTCCATTTACATAGGTCTAGCACTGACATTAACAAAAGGAATTTTACAAAGAACCCAAAGGAAGAAATGACAAGTTTAAGGAACATAGTAATGTCATACTTTGGACGAGACAGAAGAATAAGAAGTTCCAGGCTATCTCCTGGGTGGATGACCAGCCCGAGCGGCATGAGATGCCATCACACTCCTTCACCTTCAAATAAAGAACACAGTATTTTGCACTCAGATCACTAGAATTCAGCTGAAATGGGCCAGTGAGATGGCTCAGTGAGTAAAGGTACTTGTTGCCAAGCCTGATGACCCAAAGTCTTGACACCACATGCATACTATACATACAGCACATATATACACTATACACACTTCCACACACACAAGTGCATGCACACATACCACATGCATACTACACACACTCACACATACATACATACACACACATAAATACACACAAACACATGCATACAAAATACACACATACATACAAGCACACACACACACATACACATGTACCAGACACATAAAAGCACATGCACATGTACCCCCACATACACACACTATAAATAAGTAAATATAATAAAATATAGCCAAAATGAATTGATGATGCTTCATTCAGTTCCTCCCAGGAATTTCTGGCTAACTGGCCTCTTCCCTGACCCTTGACCCCTGTGTTAAGAAAGTACTTTGTTTTCTGACTGTCTTTGTCTAGACCCTGTGGCTTTGTGTACTAATAAAAGTGGTATTTGCCTCCTGATTGTCTTAATATCTTCAGATCTGTGAAGATATGTGGCAAATTTATGTCACTTTGATCTTAGCTTTTGGCCCTTAAGTTTTTATTTAAGTTACACTTTTAGGGGTGCACACGTGAACGCCACGATGCATATGTGAACGTCAGAGGAAGAGTCAGTTTTCTCCTTCACCTTGTGGGTGCTGGGGTTCAAACTCAGGTCCTAGGCTTGGTGGCAAATGCCTTTACTGAATCATCCTGCTAGCCCTTTTGTGGCTCTTGAAGACTTGCCACCATTATGCCACTTGTGTTCGTGTCTCGGGAGGATCAGAATTACGTGGAATTTTTCCAGTAATGAAAGGTGTGCACTGTCTTGATCTCACCCCACTTTTGGGGAGTTAGATGAAAACTAGTTTCCTCTTTTGAATAACTGTACTTTCTCTGAGCCGGTAACTATAAACACACAGTGTCAGCATTCATTTACCAACCACCTTTAGAGGACACTGTACACGATCTTTTAGTGGCCACTTTTAAACTTTAACAAACATTTTTAGACTTGCAACCCTCTGAGAAAACCTCTCTCTTTCTCTAGTTGGTGAGTCTTTGACCTCAGTGTTAACTCTTTTCAGGGCACAAAACAACCAGGTAGAGGAGACCTAGTGGCTGAAGGAAAAGGATTCCCCTGTGTGGTTGTGCTTACAGAGTACTAACTGGTACTCTGGCTTCCATTTTCAGTACTCTACAGGGGAGCTGAGGTAAATGGCAGCTGCCCTTCTCCCTGGGGTCTGTGCAAAGAGATGGATGAGAGCTTGGTGCCAAGTTAAAGGCAGGAACTATTCATCATGGCTCAGAATTGCAGGATTCTACCCCAGCACCTGGAAGCCACAGGTCCACCCACACACGCTCTTCCCAAGGTCTTATGTCCACTGAGATGGAAACCTCTGTAGCTAGGACATCAGGCCCTGCTATGACTGTATTCACCTCTGGTTCTGGTGACTTGTCTGTGCACTGTCCATATAACCAGACGTGTTGTCTGTGTCAGGTGAAATAACAGCTTTCATCGTAGAAACTCAGTAGCTCAACAGCTCAGATCCCTTCGAGAAACGTCTCAAAGTATGAGGTCGCTGTACCTCATCAACTTTTGTTTTTTTATAGAATTATCCATATTCTGGGCAGTTTACAACCAATTCCCTCAGCCTTGTTTCTTATGAAGGACTAAACAGGGTAAATACTCCTGGGGAGTAGGACTTTCAGGCCTCTCTACTTTCTGAAGCCAGTGATGATGCTTACAAGAATTCAAAGACCCCTTTCTCATTAATGAGGCTGGATTTACGATAATAAAATCATAAATCATACAGGGAGCTATTTTCTTATAAATAATCTTTATTATTTTATTGTCCTGGAAGGTGAGAGGTAGGCATTGGATCCCCTGGGAATGGAATCACAAATGGCTGTGAGCCACTTTGTCAGTGCTGGGGATTGAACCCAGGTGGCCTTAGCTGCTGAGCCGTCTCTCCAAACCCTACCTCTTTTTCTTGGATCCGAGCCTGGGGAGCAAGGTGTAGAATTCGGCCCCTGTTTTTTGCCATGCAGAGCAGGAAGCCAAACAGAAGACACATCGTGTGCTTTCTCCTTCTTGGACACAGGACCCAAATAACAGGATTGCACAGTAGCTGGGAGAGACCTCAGCAAGGCATTGTAGACTTACCCTTCCTACGGGCACAGGAATGCTGGGCATTTTGACAGTGACAGTGGCTGAGGGCAAGGCCAGCAGCACCTCCAGTGTGGAGGATACTGTAGGTGGGGAACGAGCAAGTCAAAGCCTTTGGGCCTGGTCTTGATATAAAATCATCAAAAGTATCAAGGGGAAGGGATTGTTCGTTCATGTTTTTAACCAGCACTGAGTCCGCTGATGGAGACTGAACGCTTTAGGGATGGAGGCCTTGAGAGAGTGTGAGGGGAAGGGGCTATATGGGTGATTTGATGCCGCTTGGAAACATGAATCATGGTCGAAATTATAATCACTCTCTGTTATCAACTTAGTCAAGATTATGGATTCAGTTTCTACTCTGCATGGAGTACAACATTGATTCCCCTGAGGAAATGAACGAAAGGAACATTGGGTCTGGTGGCACGGACCGGTCTACCCAATAGCTCTGGAGGCTGAGGCAGGAGGATTGAAAGTTCAAGGTCTTTCAGGGCTGTGGAGAAATTGTGAGGCCCGTGTCCACCTTCAACCTCACTGGATTGACACTGTGACTTTGATGGTGGAGGAAGGCACAGGTAAGAGGGGTGCTGCTTGAGTCATAAAGAGTGACAGCTGGAGGATGGCATGCACCTCTAATCCCAGCACTTGGGAGGCAGAGGCAGTAATATCTCTGTGAGTTTGAGGCCAGCCTGGTCAGAAAGGAAGGAAGGGGGAGGGGGAACGGAACGGGGAGGCGGAGGCGGAGGCGGAGGCGGAGGCGGAGGCGGAGGCGGAGGCGGAGGCGGAGGCGGAGGCGGAGGCGGAGGCGGAGGCGGAGGCGGAGGCGGAGGCGGAGGCGGAGGCAGAGGCGGAGGCCAGAGGGAAGGAAGAAGACCAGGAGAGGCCAATGAATAGCTCTGTGGATAAAAGAACCTGCCACTAAGCCCAATGAACTGAGTCAAATGCCTGAGGCCCACATGATGGAAGGAGAGAATCAGCTCCATCGCCACGGTACACACATCACACAAGCGCACGCGCACTCGCGCGCGCGCACACACACACACACACACACTCACACACTCCTCAAGTTTAAGACCAGCTGGCCTTATAGCCAGACCCTACTGAAGTAAACATTTAAACTAAATAAAATCAAATGATGTACACACCCTGGGCCAGCAAAGGGTTAAACTAACTATACAGTAAGCGGAGTTCTCCATCAGGGTGTTACTCTCTGTGCTCTAGCCTGGGTGTGTAACTCAGTTGTCAGAGTATCGCTCACCATGCACAAAGCCAGATGTGGACTTGATCCTCGGAATCCCACTATCCAGGCGTGGCAATGTCTGACTGAAATCTCAGCATTGGGAAGTTCAATGTTATTCTTGGCTCTGTGATGAGTTCAAGGCCAGCCTGGGCTCCGTAAGAACTCCTAAAGCCAACCCAAACCAACAACTTTTGTGTGTTTCTTCAAGCTTGAACCACATCTGCCTTTTCCTACGCTTTTTCCCGCCCCAGAATGTGTTCTTGGAGTTTCTGTTGTCATTTCACTTTGCCTGATACCGCACCTTCCTCCTGACCTGACTTTGAAACCCCAGAACTTTCACCCCTCAAGTCAGAGTTAGAAGCCAGGATGACTTTCCTCAAGAATTATCCAGTATTCCTGTTGATTTACAACGTAAATGGACCCACCAAGCAGAGCCCAACTATTGACAACAATGGCCTTCTTCCCTTCACACTGGATACAGTCACCTGGTATTCCACAGGCAGTTCTCTGGAGGTAAGCTTCCCGATCCCGCCCCTCCCCCTCCTCCTCCCCCTCCCCCGCCCCTCCGCCCCTCCCCCGACTCCACAACCCCTATCAGTCCCAGGAGGATGGGGAGAGCATGTCAGAGAGGAGCCTCCCCTGGAGAATCAAGATTGTTTTTTTATTTTCCCTTGGCTTGTAACTCCAAAACAGTCATTTGATGGCCCCGCAGAAGGTTTTCCTCAGAGTCTTCCTATTTTTAGTATTAATGGCATGAAAATCCTCGTATCTGAGTCACTACACACTACTCTTAAACTTGAGGTGGTACTCACCTTTAATCCCAGCAGAGGCAGATGCATCTCTGAGTTTGAGGCCAGCGGGGTCTCTAGGTTAAGTTCCAGGAAGCTGGGACTACACAGAGATCCTGTTTCAAAAAACAGAAACAAAAATAAGTTCATCCTCATTTCTGACTGATGCTGTACACGAAGGGAGGGCAGTGGGTCTGACTGAAGCCTCCCTCCTTCCTTTCCCTCTTACTTGTAAAGGTGGCTCTCGTTGGTCAGTTTTCCACCTTTCTGACAAAACTTCTAAAAACCAGCTTTAAAAGAGGAAGTGTTTAGTTCTGTTCATGGTTTCACAGTTTTTAGTCTATGGAAATGTGATCCTACTGTTCTCACAGAATTGTGTGTGTGTGTGTGTGTGTGTGTGTGTGTGTGTGTGTGGTCAGTATCCCTTCTCTCAAGACCTCACTTCCTGTCATCAAAGATGATTATTCCCCCTCCCAGTAGTGCCACAGGCTGGAAAACCAAGCCTTCAGCGTACGGCCTTTGGCGGACCATTTCTGATCCAAGCACCAAGAGACCTGTGGATTTTAGATGACTAGTAAGGAAGGCTGATTATGTCAGTTATTAGCATGACAGCTGTGCAGTGAAAGCCACGAAGCACACAGGTCACTGCGAGAGAACGGAAAGCACTTGTCCATCCACAGTGGTCAGCTGGGCAGTCGATCTTAGTGGACTTTTGTATATGTTTGTGAGCTGCTGGCTGAAAGCCGGTGTTCCACCTGTCTCTCCTATCCCAACCCGCTAGCCCGTGCCTATGCTTACAGCAGCGATGACGTACGAGAACCAGAGCTGACCCACTAGGAGTTTCCTGAGTCTCTGGTCAGCGTGTGCTAACACCCTGTAGCCATCAATGAGATATGGAGCAATCACATAGTCAGGCAGAGAGGATGCTCTAGAAGAAGTTACCTGGTGCAGGAATATGATAAAATAGAGCCTTTGTGGCAGTTATCCCGCCATGGTATTTAAGCAAGCATACACAATTCTTGTAGTTAGACCTTTATTCCGGGCTTCAGTCAATCATTGCATTCAGAAATAACGATTTTCAACCTCCTCATACTCTATACTTAGTTTTCCTACCCCTAAAGTACAGTCTTGGTCATGCTTATCTTCTACCCAGCAGGCACCAGCCTCCTGAAGGTAGATAGATCACTCACAACTACCCAGTACTTGACAACTGTAATCCAGCCTCCCAGCCCTGGCTTCCACATCACAGCGTCACTACACACGCCACGTCAGAGGTTCTTCATCTGTTCTTGGCTGGGCCTCTAGCCAGATGCCCAGTTGTCACCTGTCATTCTCAGGAAGTGACAACTGGAGAGAACGGAAGAGCTCTGTTCCATCTCCCTTACTCCTTCTCGCCTCTGCTCTCCCCCTCTCCCCCTCCCTACTCCTTTCTTCTCTTCCTTCCAGGGCAAGTTCCAACTGAAGAATGTGGTATATAATCCAAAGTGTTGGGATTCAGGCCCAGGATGAGCAGCTGGGGTGCCTAGTTTACAAACCAAAGTGGACCTGACCTCCAAATTCTCCCAGCATCCCTCAGTACCTACCTGTACTACAAGTACCTACAAGATATGACTAGCATATCCTGCCCTCTACCCTGAACTCTCCAGCCCAGGGGCTGGGCTGGGCTGCCCTTCCTCCAGGAGTTCTTCAATATATAATCCAGACATTTTGGTTCTCTCTCTCTCTCTCTCTCTCTCTCTCTCTCTCTCTCTCTCTCTCTCTGCCCCTTCATTGCTACCAAAATGCCCATCTGCGCCTACATCCCTCCTACACCACCACCCGAAACTTCCTAGACATCCAGTAGCTAAGTGGTCTGGTGAGATATCCAGACCCAGGATACACTAATGCACAATTGCATTGATCCAAAGGATACAAGTCCTGACCAAGAAATCACCTTCTCCTACTATGTGAGTTGGAAAATGAGGGCTTGTGAAAGGATGTGGGAGAGGGAGGTCAGCCAGAGATGAGAGACAGCCGGGATGGAGATGGAGTGCAGGGGATGTGCACAATTGCACAATTTTACAGACATGTTTAAAAAGTTAAGACATTGGGAAGCTGGGTGTGGTGCTATAGACCTAGAATCCCCAAACCTTGAAGTTCAAGGTTGTGGTGGTTTGAATAGGTGTGTTTGAACAAGCCCATGGCGGGGCCAGGGAGTGGAATGTAATGGTTTGAGTGTTTGTCCCACAGGGAGTGGTACTGTTAGGAGGAAGGACATCACATCACTGTAGAGATGTCCTCGAAAGTCTCCTGCTATGCTCAAGTTCCACCCTTTGCAGAAGAGAGATTCCTCCAGTCTGCCTCAGAATGCCAGTCCCTCCTAATTGCCTTCAGATCAAAATGTACAACTCTCAGCTCTAGTTCCAGCACCATGTCTGCCCGCATGCTGCCCTGCTTCTTGTTCTGCCTTCCTTGATGATAATGGACTGAGTCTCTGAATCCGTAAGCGAGCCTCGATTAAATGTTTGCCTTTGTAAGAGTCACTTTGGTCATGGTGTCTCCTCACAACAATATAAGCCCTAACTAAGACAAAGGTCATTCTTGGCTACACAGGAAGTTCAAGGACAGCCCCAGCTGCACAAATCCCATTTCAACAATGAACAAAACCCAGCTAGGCCTGTGGTCCCTGCCTGTAGTTTCAGTATTATGAGGGCAGAGGTAGAAGGATTGATTGCAAATTCAAGGTCAGACTGACCTCCGAGGCAACATCCAGTCTCAAAACACACACATACACACACAAAATGAAAGACATTCACGCTCTTATTTTTCTCAGCTAGGTTTTTTCATGCAGCACACGTTTAATCCTTAACACAGTTATGATTCACTGTGCCTCAGTAGCCATGAAGACTGGGTGCTGCGATGTGTTCAGTGTTCGCACTGACCTGCTCGCACCTGGGTTGCATCATCTTAAAGTAAAACGAGGGAAAGGACTGAAGACAGAGAAGTTTTGAACAGAAACCCAGGGTAACTGTGTAAGAAAACAAAATGAGAAATTAACCAGGGCTGAAGTGGGGAGAGTGAGGAGGAGGGGAGGGAGGGAAGGAGACTGTGGGGCTCAGAAACAGTTTCCTTCTGTATTCCATCACTTAGTTTTTAATTTGAGTTGATTTTTGATAGTGCTGAGGATTGAACTCCACCACTGAGCTGCACTCCTAGTCCTTCATTGTCAGGTATATACACAGACACATATAGTACAGTCTCTCTCTGTCTCTGTCTCTCTCTGTCTCTCTGTCTCTGTCTCTCTCTGTCTCTCTCTGTCTCTCTCTCTCTTCTCTCTCTCTCTCTTCTCTCTCTCTCCTCTCTCTCTCCTCTCTCTCTCCTCTCTCTCTCTCTCTCTCTCTCTCTTCTCTCTCTCTCTCTCTGTCTGTGTCTGTGTCTGTGTCTGTGTCTGTGTCTGTGTCTGTGTCTGTGTCTGTGTGTTTGGTGATCATATAGATTCTAGAGGACAACTCTGTGAATTGGTTCTCTCCTTGTATCTTTCTGTGAGTTCTGGGCCCTTCCAGCCCTGGAACCTAGTCTGTTTATTTGTTTGCTTGTTTGCTTGGGTCGGGGGTTTCTCCGTGTAGCCCTGCCTGTCCTGAAATGGCTCTACAGATCAAGCTGGCATTGACTTCACAGAGATCCACCTGCCTCTGCGTCCCGAGTGTAGGAGTTAAAGGTGCTCGCCGCTATTGCCCCGCTTCTGGACTAGATTCTTTTTTTTTTTTTTTTAATGGAGCTGGGGACCGAACCCAGGGGACCGAACCCAGGACCTTGCGCTTCCTAGGTAAGCGCTCTACCACTGAGCCAAATCCCCAACCCCCTGGACTAGATTCTTAAAGCAAACTGAAAACTGACATCCACTGCAGCCTCATTAGAGAAGCACAGTCCCAAACTGGTAGGTAGAAAGCAGTCGGTAGGGGCTGGAGAGATGGCTTAGTGGTTAAGAGCACTGACCGCTCTTCCAGAGGTCCTGAGTTCAAATCCCAGCAACCACATGGTGGCTCACAACCGTCTGTAATGAGATCTGATGCCCTCTGCTGGTGTTTCTGGAGACAGCGACAATGTACTCCATAAAATAAATAAGTAAACCTTAAAAAAAAAAAAAAAAAAAAAAAAAGCAGTCGGTAAAGACAAGCAAGTTACTGGCCACTCATGGCGACAGAAGGAACTAGACTCAAATAAACCTTCGGAGGGGTGACCAGAGACTTTCTGTTCCCTTAACTTCTCAATTTCTATGACATCCTCTCCTCTGGATCATTCCAGTTACTTCTGTCTCCTGCAGCTAAAAACAAAGGTCTTGAACCAGCAGAATGAGGAGAGGTGTGCAGAAAGTAACAAGTCACAGTGAGGCTAGAGACAGGGTCCTGAGAACCAGGGTCGGGGAAGGCCTGGGATAGTTGAGGTAGGAATGGGGCCGGGAACGGGACTTGAGGAGCTCTGAGAGTCAGGTAGGCAGCTGAGAACTGGCAGTGAGTGCTAGTAGGATCAAGACTGCCAGTCTGCTGAGACAGAAGCCACTGGGTTCTAATTCAGGTGAGAGCACACAGGATGTGTGTGGGAAGTAACATTCTCCTCCTGAGAGCCAGATGTTGGCTCAGCTCTGGACAGCCTAAGATCCATTTCCACCTCATTGAACCACCACATAAAGAAAGATTGGGAGGTTGGTTTTTGCTGACTCTATGACTAGAGGATTGTAAAACAATAAAACTTGGAGATCCTAGAGAAGTTCCTGAGAATGAGCTGCCGTGGGGTATGCTTTTATGCTGTCTTTTATGCTGTCTGTCCTTTGTTTCTGTCCAACACCCATTCTGGCTCTCAGCCAAGCATCCACTTGGAGAACAGTCATCATCAGGCCCTGTGGGCAGCACCCTGCCTCTGACAAGCAGATGGCTGCTAGGTGAGGTGCTACTCAGGCTCTGGAAGTGTAAAAAGTGTGGTTTCATGGGGAAATACAGACGTGACCCTAGGCAGGCTCCAGAGGGAAGAAACTGACTTCTGGGCTTTGGATTTTTTTCCTCTCTTTTCATTAGTCATCAGGGAAAGGGAGTTCACAGATGGAGGACAGAAACACCTGAGGGTTCAAGGGAAAGGTGAAAGAGTGCACACACTTCTGGGAGAGAGATACATCACAGTCCTAGAGAATAGTTCCTATGTACAGAGGCAACTGGAGGGGAACGAGAGAATGGAGAGGCCTCACCAGACACTGGAGCAGAGCAGATGTGTGTATAGAATGGCTTGTGTAGGTGAACATATGGCTCTTGTTTCCTCTGCCCCCCTTCTATTTCCGGCCTGAAAGGCTCCTGCTCCCTCTCTCACTGATCTTCACCTCCAGATTGTCCCCTCCCCCTTCCCTCATCATCACCAGCACACTTCCCAGCAGAGCTGTGACAGCTGACGAAATGCAGTTCTTCATGGAGATGTGCTCTGACAATCAGGTGAGAGGGCAGGAGAGGAGAGTAAAGAAATGATTCAGGCCGAGCAGCGGTGACACAGCCTTTAGACCCAGCCTTTCAGAGGCAGAGGCGGGCGGGTCTCTGAGTTCCATGCCACTCTGGTCTACAGAACAAGAGAACAAGCAAGGTTCAGGATGCCAGGGTCACACACACACACACACACACACACACACACACACACACACACACACGGAAGGAAAGAAGGAAGGAAGGAAGGAAGGAAGGAAGGAAGGAAGGGAGGGAGGAGTTAGGAAAAGAGAAAGATCTTGTGTGTTATGGAGTTGGAGTTCAGCACAGTGTAAAGAGAATATGAAAGTTGGTTGTCACACTGTACCTGTCATTGAGAAAATCTTTAGTGTTTAGATCTATGCTGAAATCTTTTTCTCCACCCCCACCTCCCCAATCCTCCTCCTGGTCTTCCCCCTCCTGCTCCCCTCTTCTTTCTCCTTCTCCTCTTCATCCTCTCCCCACCTCCTAAAGTCATACCAGAGCTGGGGGTGGGTAAATGATTGTGAGTTCGGGAGAACCTTAAAGTATGGTCTCTGCTCTCACAAGTCAAATTCTGAGGACGCAGTGACTACCGTTTGTAGAAAGCATAAACATCTTTATTTTTCAAGAATTTATGGCTGAGCTAGTTAGGCCTCATTAGTCACGTTGAAGTCTTATGCAATGTTGTCTCCCTCTCCTTGTGGTTTGGGGGACAGGACCTAGGTGTGCTTTCTGTCACTGAGCTGCTCACCAAACCACAAGTGACCTAGTCTGGTCTCCAAGGGAATACTGGGTAATATTCAAAAATTTCATCATCAATAAGAAAAGGATATTTTGGTTCAAACCTTTAAGGATGGAAATCCTTGGCTGTCCATGTGTTAGTAAGATAAGGCACCATGACTCTTCATTTGTTAGTCTTTTTGGTGATTATCAGGACATGCGCTTGAAAACTTTATTAGATGTCGAAGTCAAGAAGCCAGGAGACGGCAGTTACCACCCTCCACAGTACAGCACTGCCATGCTGTGGAACCCAGGACCCTTAAAGCTTCTTTTGCTCTCAGACGGAGTCTGTCGCTTCAGATTGGTTCTGTGTGGTAGATGCAGGACATTTCCAGAATGTCTCTCCAGGAAGAGCCTTTGAAGCCTGGAACCTTAATCTGTTCAGTCTCTGGCCACAGCTCTTTGTCCGCACATCCCTAGTGGCCTTTCTGACCTCTCTTCTCCGTGGTGGTCCTTTTCTTTGTATGAGTTCTCTGCTTGGCTCTGAATGTCTTACTAGCCGCCAGGATCATAATGGGAGTCTTCTGTTTTCCAGTGATTTCTTCTTAGCCTCATCAGCAGATGGCGGTATTGCCCCGAAGGCTGGGCTAGCATCGCGGTCGCCGGCAGACAGGGTTCTCAGAGGACTCCCGGTCCTTCCCAGAGACCTGGCTGTGGGAACTGTTTCCATTAAGTTTCGTATAAAGTCGTTGGCTGTGGGTGTAGTCTGCAGGAAACTCAGGATCGTCGTTTCAAAAATCTTAGTGTCAGGAACTCCTCCCTGGCTAACAGACTCCACACCCACAGAGCGCAGACTGCATGCTCACCCTAAATCCACACGACCGCGTTCCCGTTTTTTGACAAGCCACAAGCCATGTAGTCGTGTTATCCCTTCTGTCTTGTCTGAATCTCTCCTTTACCCGAGGACTCACGTGCGGTGCGGAGGCTTCTCCTTTTCCTTTTGTAGACCAGTTCTTTTGAAGGCTCTCCTGCGCCGCCCCCCAACCCCCGGCTCCGGCCCCCCCCCAGCTAACCTCACTTAGGTTCTTGAGTGTTATTGGGAAACATGGTGATCGAGGCCACAGCACAGCTCCCAGTGCCATCACTGAGTGGAAGGCTATCAAAGTCTACATCTCCCATCCCAGAGGCGTCAGCTAGGCTGACTGCTTTCCGCCATATTCTCTGTTGACCTGACGCTGCCTCAGTCGTCCGTGGGAAATCCTTCCTCCTTCCTACCATAGTCTTCGGTTATTTAAAGGACTGCATTGGGGTGAGAGTGAGGATACCGGAAGCAGGGCAGCCCTGCAGTCTTAGGTCCACACCACAAGTCCGTCCCTAAATTAGAAGCATACCAGATTTCCCTGGAGAGGCCATGTTGGTGTCTCAGGCTCCGAGTTTCCCTAGTACTATCTTCTATACCTACAGCACCCTTCCCTCCGCACCCATGCCCCCTCCCACCTCCCTTCTTTCCTTCCTTCATACGTAAGTTGAGCACAGGGCTTCAAGACCCCTAACCAAATGCTCTACCACTGAGCACTTTTTAAATTTATATTTATTCTTTAACAGTTCCATACACGAATACATTTTTATCGTTCCCGCCTCCCGTTACCCTCTCTCATCCCATTCCCACCTCCCAGCCTACTTTTTATTTTGAGATAGAGTTTCCAGAAAGTTGCTTCCGCTGTCCTCGAACTCGCCCTGTAGCCCAGGCGGGACTTGAACTTGAGGTCCTGACCCAGCCTTCCGAGGACGCTCCACCTTCCTATCTTTTATCTCCTAATCATTTAGGTTAATCATTCGGATTCAGAGCCACGTGACCCCATCAACTGAGTACCATGTAAAATCACGGGCAGATTGTCTGACCTCCAGCTGCCTGTGCACTGATGAAGCAAAGACCTGTCAAACTGGGTGATCGAGGACTGGACGGGCGGGGAGGCTGGCAGGGTTTGGAGACCTCTGTATTTCCTGTGCATTTGCTTGTTCCCTGCTTTCCTCCCTTTTATTTGCCTCTATCCTTTCTTTCTGAGACTGTGTAATAAATAAATGGGCAAAAGCCCAAAAAGACGTCCAAACAAATCCATCCACTCTCAAATATTCTGAGTGTGAAAAGGGAGCTTCGGGGACTTATAACAGGACAAGACTCAACAGGACAGGTGCTTTAATGGGTTTACCCACTTCTTAAAAATACTTTGTAGGGGCTGGGGATTTAGCTCAGTGGTAGAGCGCTTGCCTGGGAAGCGCAAGGCCCTGGGTTCGGTCCCCAGCTCCGAAAAAAAGAACCAAAAAAAAAAAAAATACTTTGTAATAGTATCTTTTATTCTCCTGTTGTAGTTGCCATCTCTGAGGCTTTCTGCCTCTGTCTGCTAACTAGGCCTAGTCCTGGAAACTTGAAGCCTCTGTACAATCATTTTTAGGCTTAGAATGCTTTCAACCTCTGAGACTTACTGTTGAAGAAGCTCACACTTTCTTTTTCTTTCTGAACTCTATTGAACCAGCTGAATTGTTCTGCTTGACCTCAAACTAACTCTGGTGATATGTTCTAATCTTCTGGCTCCTTCTTATTCTCCGGCTTGTTCTGTCTTCACCTGTGTCTAGCTTGTTCTTTCTTTAATCTGTTTCTGTAAAACTCTTCTGGTAAAACTGCCTCCTCTCCTCTCCTCTCCTCTCCTCTCCTCTCCTCTCCTCTCCTCTCCTCTCCTCTCCTCTCCTCTCCTCTCCTCTCCTCTCCCCTCCTCTCCTTTCCTCTCCTCTTCTCTCTCTACCTCTTTCTCTCCCTCTCTCTTTCCTTTTTCTTTTCTGCACTGCTCTCGTAAGTAGCCTCTTTTTCCTGTCCTCCTGCCTCATGAGAGTTGGGCATATCCTATCCTGTAAAATCGTTCTGATTTGTCACTTAGTCTGCCATTCCGTTAGACATCACTTTCAAACAGGATTAAAGGTGTGTACTAAGGGCATGTCTGAATTCCAGCCGGAAGGATGAAATGAGAGCTAAGACTGAGCCACACCACAACCAGAAATCGCTTTTTCAGCAAGTAGCCCAACCTCAGGGTTCACAGTGTGATCAAATATCCTCTCACAATATTTACTTTTTTTTTTTTTTTATGTGTAATGTGTGCATGCCTGAGTGTGGTGCCATGTGCATGCAGGATGCTGCAGAGGTCAGAAGAGGACATCAGATCCCTGGAACTGCAGTTATAGGTGGATGTGAGGCACCATGCCTGTAGTGAGAGTTGAACCAGGGTATTCGACAAAAGCAGCCAGTGATCTTAACCTCTGAGCCATCCTTCCAGCCCCTGTATCGACTCGTGTAATGTGTAATCTTCATACCAACCCACCGGCTGATCTCCTGGAGTAAATACCTGCGATCAAAATATGGCTTTTGGTGTATTAGGTATAAACCACTGTAAAGCTCAGTGGGTTAGAAGAACAAACATTTATTTATTTATACACAGTCACACATATTCCACGTTGGCCTCAAATTGATGTCGTGGCTGAGGATAGTCTTGAACTTCTGATCCAAGCCTCCAGCTCCCGAGTGCTGAGATTATGGGCATATGCTACCACACCTGGTCTGTATGGCATCCAGGTCTCTAATAAAGCTGTCTAGCTGTGGTCTCACCTGAAGACAGGAGAGGAGATTTGCTTTTAAGCTCACTTCAAAGCCTCTGAAGTGACAGGCGCATGGACTGAACGCCACAGTTCTTGGCTTCAGCTGTCAGCTGGAGTTCCTCCATAGCTCACCACGCGAGTCTTCTCTGGGCTACTTCATCACAAAGCAGATGTCTTTCTACAGAGCCGGCAAGTCCGTACCCTAGAGAGAACCTGTAGTCTTTGTATAATAGGAAGAAGAGATTACCTATTACTTATGCTCTGTCTCTGTAGGATGATGTCACAGGTGAGGCAGGTACAGGATAGAAGGAGGCCTGTCATTGGAGGAGAAGGAAGGATGGGCGGGAGAGAAGTTGGAAGGAAGAGGAGGAGACTAGGGGAGAGAGGAGGAGAAGAGGAGACGGAGAGAAATACGAGTCACTTGGATTGGGGATCTGCTTCAATGGTAGAGTGATTGCCTAGGATGTGTTACAAGGCCCCTAGTTCCATTCTCAGCACCAAAACAACAGCATAAAACTCTAACCTAGGGGTTGGGGATTTAGCTCAGTGGTAGAGCGCTTGCCTAGCAAGCACAAGGCCCTGGGTTCGGTCCCCAGCTCCGAAAAAGAAAAAGAAAAAGAAAAAAACAAAAAACAAAACACAAACAAAACAAAACAAACAAACAAAAAAAACCCCTAACCTACTCAATGATGTCACTCAATCCATCCCTCACCTCAAAGGAGATAGCCATCGAAATGCAGGGCTCCTGTACTCTTAGAAGTCACTTTTCACACTTTGTCTTCCTCGTGGGCATCACCCAGGACTATCTGAGAAATGCAGAATCCAGGCTGCCCACCAGGCCTCTGAGTTTGCACTGTGACCAGATCCCAGGCCATGCCAGTCTGAGATTCTAAAGGAGAAGAGACCTCATTGGTCCCTCTGATTATTGTGACTGATACCTTCCCTTCCCTTATCTCCCCTCAGGTCGTGTTAACTTCACTAACATTACAAAGAGGATAGAAGGCAATGAACTCTGTGGCCGGAAGGGAGTTGTCCCTTACAGAGGCTGGAGTGACACTCTCGTCAAGTCACAGCCGAGGGACAGTCCTTGTCAAGGTCTTCCAGGTGTGGTATCAGAGATGGAGAAGACAACCCCACAGGATTCTCAGTGCCCCATCCTGCCAGCCAGCTTCACAGCCCACATATTCCACCCCCACTCTGGAAGTTTCTGTGATGTCCTCCCTTGGCCCACTGTTTTAGCTATTTGCCTAATCCGTACCCACAGCCTGTAAAAGTGCTCAGTGTGAAGACTGGCTTACTGCAAATACCCAAATGAACGTTAGCTTTCCTTATTAAAATTCATGACCCCATCAGTTGCTGTTTTATTCCATTATAAACCCCATTGTTAAGCCTCTGAGTTGCTTTCTAATGTTGCCCCTAAATGTAGGCTGTGTCTAGAAAGAAATGTATGGAAAGAGCCCATCCCTGGATTGAAGCAAAGTCCTTCTATGCTTTGAAGAAAATCTCC